>NW_017298142.1:63428-66260 GCF_001594075.2 Trachymyrmex cornetzi
TTTATGAATAGAATAATGAGATAAATCAGGTGTAAAGATACCATATACTTGTTTGTTTAACAGAATTATTCATTGTGCCTACGTATTTGACATATACTGACATATACTTTCAAATAATATTGATGATATTAAAGTATATTTAATACTTCGTTTCTTCTCAAAATATAGTAAAGCAGACAAGTTCTCTGTTTTAAAACACATATTCTCTCCTTTGAAACACATATTCTGCTTTCAAAACGAAATTAATATAAGAAAAAAGTAGCCAAGTTAGAATATCATAAAGC
Source organism: Trachymyrmex cornetzi (assembly GCF_001594075.2). Taxonomy (NCBI): domain Eukaryota; kingdom Metazoa; phylum Arthropoda; class Insecta; order Hymenoptera; family Formicidae; genus Trachymyrmex; species Trachymyrmex cornetzi. The sequence continues at coordinate 63,713 of NW_017298142.1, forward strand.
AGGGGAAAGGTCGGTTCTTTAAGAAGGAAGTGGATTTTAAAGTTATCTGTATTACCGAGACACATATAATTTTTGTATAGTAATTACCTAATTCTTTCTGTTACTAATTCGAAAATCCTTTTCCAAGATTAAACAATACGCATTAATGCGTGTCTGCGAAGTAGAGTCTTAATGCTAAGAACGACAAAAAATTTCGAAATTAAGATTTTCTTTATCATTTCTTAATCCAATATAGTGCTCCAAAGCTTACGTCGTAACAATATTTGCTTCATATAAAAAAGCTGTGCAATCTGTATTTATGAAATAGTAATTCATAGAATAGTTGTTTGCACGAGAAACCAAAGTGGATTTCTTAAAATTGGACTTAGACGTCCAATTAGAACGTTATTGTTATACAAAAATTTACGAGTACCAACATGTGTATGAGATATTGATGTAGTTGAATGTAGTGATGTAAATGACACATAAATCTTCGGTGTGCAAGTCGATGTACAACATGACTATTTGTTTTTACGTTCCCCTTAAAATTATACGGTGGAAAAAAATTTAAATTTGAATAGGTATTATAATCGATTAAATGCAGAAGCAGAGAATTAAGGATGTTTTATACATATTTTCAAAGTGAAAACAAAATTATGAAAAAGTTACAGATTGTTACCACAAATCACGTTTAAAAATAATACTACAGAAGTGATCGTTTACTATCTGGATCATAAGCTATTTTATTAAACAGTAGTATTTTTTAATCGCTGTTCTAATAAAAATATATGAAAGTACAATATACGGAATGAATGATAAAATTCTCAATTTCTTAATAAAAGTGCATTATGTATTCAGGATTATTCATGTGTTGAGTTACATTGCGATGCATGAACACACACACACACTAGTTGCCCATTAAATAAACAAAATATTTATTTGTTCTATATCTTTGGTACAATAATCAGTGAATCTCAATAAAACTCCGCATAAATTATTTTATGTGAATATTTAAAGTACTTATACAAGAGAAATGTAACTTTTTTAAAATTAAAAAATTTTAATTTTTAAACTAAAAATAATAACCATTAAGATAAATAATCTACAAGAATATGTTATTGAACAAAAAAAAATCTTATTCACATAACTTTCAGATGTATATATTTTATTTGAAATGGAAACATTAAACATATTTCCAAATTTAATTTTCTTTGTAGGTCTAATACATCCTTAAATTGTACAGTAACATCTTTTAAATGCTTATCCTCCTAAAAAAAAACAATGTAACAAAATATGATCAAAAAGTATTAAAAGCATCATATTATGTCATCGAAATCGTTTCACTTTTATCTGATATACACTTTTCCTTATCGTTTTGACATATTTTGATGCAACAGTTGAAATGAGACATCTTATACATATATATATATTCATATAAGAATAATTAATTTCAATTACGTGAAATAATTACACGTTGTGTACCGCAAGTAATAAAACATATAGTTTATATTGAGTTCTACGTTAAAAATATAATTTCCTTAGTATTTCTCCTGTGTTACGTCCAAGGCTCTGCACGCATGGAACCTGTGGGAGGGAACGTAACACGAACTGAATCGCCGTATCGTCGGATCCAAGCTCCGGACCGCAAAGGAGCTAGGGGAAGGACCGACTCAAGGGGAGGCATTTCACTTCGTCCTTAGGCTCTAGGGGAGCCGGTGGTCTAAAGGGGGACGAAGTGGAAGCCTCTCTCGAGATCGACTCTCCGCTGAGCGGACCTGGAGGCGAACGCACGCGCTAAGGCGCAAACTGGATCAATGTGCCGTGAGGGCACATTTTGACACCAGATTTGTCAGTGCGTTCGATGCCCTTATTTTCGGCTTTGGAAATGAATCCAAATTGCCGAGGATAAGAGTAAGTGCAATCGTGGTCTTGTCGTTATGAATATAAAGAGGTGTTGTTCGGAAATATAATAGTCAGAGTTTTAATTTACATTATATATTTAAAATTAAAGTTACCATTACATAGTTGGTTATCTATTTTGTAATTGAATGATGCGTGTGAGTGTGTGATTGATGTAGTGTGACAGAAGGGAGAATTTACGGAGAGGATAGCGAGAGAATAAAAAGGAAAGGGAGTTTTGGTGAGTGGATCTGAGAGGGTTTGGCCTGATTTTCTTTGGACGATGATAGTATTAGCGGGCGGACACGTCCGATTGGTCGATAGGAGCGAACAATTATCGCGAAGGGAATAGCGACAGGGATTGAAATTAGCGTGAACGAACTGCAATGTTTCATTTCCTTTTACATAGGAACTTAAAAAGGGAATGAGAAAGAAAGAAAGAAAGAAATAGAATCAAATAAAAATAAATAAACAATAAAAAAAAATTAAGGAAATATTGAAATGAATTACTGAAAAAAAAACGAGGGGGATTAGAGAATACAAACATACTGACTTATTACTGATTGTGAGATGTTGATCGGTAAAGTTCTCTGAGCAGGATGTGTGAGGTTGACGATGTTTCTTCAGCACTGACTCTAAATCTTTAAATCTCGCTGGCCAAGTAAGCGAG
>NW_017298142.1:66426-67392 GCF_001594075.2 Trachymyrmex cornetzi
TCTGAGGGCCGCGGAACTGCGGTTTATATATTGGTTTTCCCTTGATTGGTTGGGTTCTAATTAGGTGGTGGGACACTTTTTTGGCTTCTGGATTGGTCGAGATTGTGGGGGAGGAAAGGAGTCGGTTTTGTGTCGATGTCTTCATTTTACTATCTTCTTTAAATTATGGGAAAATGAACGAGCATCGATTAAGACGAGCGCACGTGGACTGTCGGCATGGGCCCGTCAAATACCTCCCCTGGACGTCGCGTGTCACTTTTATATTTTATGGTTGCGGACATCGTGAGAATCGTTCGCGACTTAGCTGTCAGAAAAACGTTTAGGCGCCAGTATTGGGCTTTCACTGACGTTAGTTATCATTTTTAATAGCGTTGTCCAAGGAGGATGTTACCGACGATGCTCATTAGCTCCCTGCGTTTACCGATTTTAACTTTATTTTATGTGACGTTAATGAGGAGATACTGAAGTCTTTGCTTTTAATTTTTCGTGAGAAAGATTTTTATTACTTTTTAACTGTCTTACGCGTTGATGACTCCAGGTCTCCGTAAAGTGAGAAAGATGAAAAAAGGCTGCGTGTGTCCGTTGGACGTAACACGTGTATGTCTCTTGGTTTGAATAATTATAACAATTACAATTTATTTACAGGCACGTCCATCTACAACTATGCCTTATATCACGCAAACTAAACAAAGTATTCAAAGTACAAATGTTAATACAGATGGTATGGTACTTTAACAAAGCTTTATATTTCTATCAATTAATGTATTATTTGCTTCGAGATGAGAATATATGGACGTTTACTTATACAATCTCGTCTTTATATATCTATTTTGAATTCGTTTTAATAACTATTTTATTTCTCACATTACACTACATATGTCAAACTGTTTATAATAAGGTATGTATTATAGTAGAACAAAATGATTAATAACTAATTACAACTAGAATAATAAGCACAAGCAACAA
>NW_017298142.1:67605-68924 GCF_001594075.2 Trachymyrmex cornetzi
CAGTCGAATGTGAGAAGAATAATCGACTGTGATTGGCCAATTTCTTACTCTTACTTCTTACTCCGTGTATTGTAGACGGGCCTTTAGAGTCGAAGGTGAAAGTCACGCGCCTCTTTGCAGGGCGGAGGGGAGTGGGAGTCGGAGGTAAGAGTCGTACACCCCTAAAACAGGAAGGGAGGGGGGTGAGAGCCTGGGATGAGAGTCGTGCGCCCCTAAAGCAGGGTAGGAGGAGGGTGAAAGTTGCTTCGTGTTGAAAGTCAAAACCTATGTAGAATAGTATTTAATATTGCATATATATCAGAAATGATACGTTATTTTTCAAACTTCTTTTGTTAATAACTTTTTAACCAATAACGATCCAAAAAAATTTTTTTTCTGCTTTACTCTGCATACATGGTTCTTGATACATGGTTTAATTAGGGTTAGGTTATTATATACTCATGGGTGTGTAATAACCTAACCCTAATCAAATCATGTATCGAAAACCATGTATGCAGAGTAAAGCAGGAAAAAATTTTCTGTTCTGAGAACAAAAATTATATAAGAAAATATGAAAGTCGTGAGCCCCCAAGCAGGGGGAAAAGCGGAGTGGGTTACTTCGCGTGGAAAGTTGTAAAATATACTTTAAAGCAGAAAATTTCTGTTTTATATTGTTGAAAAAGAATATTCTTCTTAAATTTTTTTGTTAATAATTTTTTAACGAAGAACGACCGACACTTGAAACCCGTCGGAGTTTTCTCAGGGCCATGGCCTTGACAACATATGTCTAGGTCAAGGTCATCGGCACGGTGTCCGTTAATGTATATAATTAACCAAACTTTCGTTTTTTGTTGATATTTTCAGATAAATGAGACGGTAGCGATTCTTCACGAATTGTCCAATTATAACCTCGATGATGATTTACGTGAACAGGTAAATAACTAGAACAAAATTTTATTTTAGAATTTTAACTTCTTATGCTTAATTTTACTAGCGCTCAAAATCCGGATATCTACATAAATATCATTGAATGATTGTGTACAAAATTGTGTTATTACATAACAATTGTATTATTCTTTTACATATTTTAGAATACTTGTACACACATTGTAACGCCACAGACAAGGATAAGCTAAAAATGTTCCAAAAATTATTTGTTATTTTATATAACAAAAGCGAGTTTTTGAAAGTTATTTCATACTATCAATATTTTACTATTATAGTATCGTACTGTCAATATTCTACTATCGTACGATCTGTATCCTACTATCACACTATGAATATTCTGAAAAATAAGCTCGATACATTTTGGCATATAGAATTGAAAATAATTTATAAGG
>NW_017298142.1:69044-74083 GCF_001594075.2 Trachymyrmex cornetzi
ATATGTCGACCTTGCTTCTACTCAATACCCGGTAAAAAATTTTTCATGCATGAGTATGTATTAATATGTATAAACATACATAAGCACGCATAAATATTCATAGACATGTATAATTATATTTGAAATATGTCCATACATGTCCATACATCCTTTTTTTAATTATTTTAAATTACCTTTTTAATTATTTTTTATGTTTTCATATTACTATTACTATTTCTATTACACTAAAAAGTAATTTTACAAACGAAGGAGGATATATGAACATTTATGGACATACTTCGTACATAATTATATATGTTTCTGAATATTTATGCGTGTTTATGTAAGTTTATACATATTTATACGTATTCATTAAGGAAAAATTTTTTACCGGGTATGTCGTTAAAACATTGTAGTTACATAACTTAACTCTGGAAAATGTATTAAATTGGACTCAAATTTAATTTATTATTTACTACGTTCATACATCAATGTGAAAGCTTTACTTTGAAACTAAAAAATGGATTGATTTTGATACATATTGAAGCTAAAAGTAACAAAAATGTCATTAAACGTAAGAGGGATAGGGTTGTTCTTTAATATCTGCGACAAAGTAATATAATCGATGTTTTATAATAAAGTCTTAAATTTACTCATCCATTTGATAAAATTTATGCGAGTGTCCGAACTATCAAGAATGGTAGTATATATTTAACGCTTATTAAATTATTTATTTCAATTAGATTTTGCAGTTTATGTTGCAAATAAAACAGAGAGAGGTAAAATTTGGCTTGGGACATTTCTACTATGGATATAATTTTATCTGCTGGGTATGTCTTATTTTAAATAAAAGTATAAAGGTATATAATAAACGTATTTACGTATATATATGTACAATATATACATGATGGAACAATAACTCTGTTCACTTTGAATATTTCCCCTATTTTTAGAGATACGTTATATTATATTTATTGAAGTTGTACAACATTAAGGGGATATAATATACTATTAATAGTTTTTCTATGGATGTAAGCGCTTCGGAGATTTCAAGGTCACTTTCACTTTTTTAAATGAAATTGAATGATTGTTTTTTACAAAATATGATTCGTCTAATTATTTTACATATAAAAGTATTAAAGTAGCGTATCAAAAAATGAATAGTTTACGAGATATTTTGTACTTTATTGTGGCATATATTTTAACATAAAATTTTTAATTATTCATAAACTATTAATTCTTTTATAACCTTAATGCTTTTATAAATATAATAATGAGATAATTAATGAGATGAATCAATTGGTGGATGAAAAACACGTAGTTGCTTTAAAATAAATATGTATGTATAAAGCATAATTTTTTAAATAAACAGCTATGTGATTTCCCATTGAGAAATAACAATAGAATCGATATCGATTGGATGTTGATTCGACATCGAAATCGTCAAATTGACGTCTATTCGACTTTGAGTTCATTGTCATTTCTCACTGTGTTCTTTCCATCAATTCATTCATCTCATTATTCTGTTCATAAAAGTATTAAGGATTACAAAAAAATTAATAATTTACGAGTATTTAATATTTTATGTCAATATATGCCAGAATAAAGTACAAAATATCTCGTAAACTATTGATTTTTTGATACGCTACTTTAATACTTTTATATGCAGAATAATTAAAGGAATCATATATATTATGTAAAAAAAATCAAACCATTCCATTTGAAAAAGTGGAGGTGATCTTGAAATCTCCGAACGCTTCCACTCATAGAAAAACTATTTCTAATATATTGTACCCCTCTTGATACTTTATACAAATTCAATAAATATATCATTTCATATCTCTAAAATAGCGGAAATATTCTAAGTGGAAGGAGTTACTGCCCTACTCTGTACATATATAATAGAATAAATATGTAGAGGAAAGGCCCCTATTATGAGATACCGAGATCATTTTGAGTAAATGCTAGAAGTCTATAGGCAGAATATTAAAAAATAATAGGTCATTATGAAGGGAATTTAATAAGCTTTAAGATAACGTTACATAAAGTTTCATTCAAATCCCATTTTTTTCGAAAATTGGAGAAATATAAAAAGTGAACCAATCGCAAAGTCAAAAAATTGTGCTCCGAATATGAGATTCCCCGAAAAATCGATAGTAAAGCGCACGTCAGTATTGCAATTAAAAAACTTTATTTAATGTTTCTAAAATACAAACAAACACAGTCAGCGTACGTGAAAAATGAGAATGCAGTAGATACCTAGAACTTTTCAGATAGTTGGAATCAAGCATCGCAAATATACAGGCAGTCGACGTTCATTCCGGTTGTCTTTTTTATTATTATACAATAACATTTGTACTTTAGCAACGATTTTCACTATAACATAGGGACATGGGTTATTTCATATTAGGAATACCCTGGGTGTTATATTACAATTTCCACGCCTTATGGTTTTACAATCATCAACTCTAACTTCAGTAATCAAACAATTCAATATATCCAATATTTTTCTATTAGTACGACCATACTCCATCATCACATGAACAATTTATTTCCAAATATTTATTTATTAAATAATAAACAAGGTTAAAATGCTCATCTAAATGTAACCTGAAAACATCCAAATTCTAAAATTTTATTTTACAATGACTATAGGCATAATCTAATAATGAATTTTCTACTAAATAGTTTTTAATCCAAGAGCAATAAACTCATGGTGGAACCAATAGATAGCGTTTATTAGTTTAGCAGAAACGCCGCTATCTCATATTAGGCGTCTATCTCATAATAGGGGGCTTTTTTCTATACATAAAATGGAACGTATTCAAGATCTTATTTATAATTAATTCTTTTAAATTTAACCTTTTCTCTCCTTACGCTGGCTATGTTCGTCAAATGCAAAGCGATCCGTATAGACGAACGCTGTCTACAGCCAGCATTCGCGAAGTAATTTATAGTATTCCTTATAGTAAGAGTTACGCCAAACCATCCTGTACAGCCATGTACAAAGCGTTGTTAACACTGATTTTGTCAAATAATGAATGTTTAAACATAATTTGTAGTGGTAGCATATTGATACATATAATGCCACTGGCATGAAAGAGATAATTAAAAAACGGTTTCCAAAGAAATTATAATTACTTTATTTTAAGGGACAATCCCTTTTTTTTAAAAACATGTTAAGGTGGCGTTGTCCATGCTATTCGGGCATAAAATAATATTTTAAACGCCAAAAACTGTCCACATATAATGTGTACACTTTTGGCGCGGGATCAATTGCGGTATTCCGACGGACCACTCTCTTTCTGAGCGAAAGGGTTAACATAACTGTTTTCATCAAGTGTAATGTGATAGCATATTTTCTTTCAGACGTATGCCACAGTGTTGTCTATTAGAATAACTCTTTCGCAGGTATATTACAGACCTTTCATTCTCGCAGTAATGCATGAAAAATTTTGTATCAATAAGATTCGCGCACGCGTCCCAGTCAGAAATGATACTGGAATCAACATTGAATCGATGTTGATTCGACGTCGATTTGATGCTTTCGACGTCGAATCGACATCGATTAGACGTCGATTCCATTATCATTTCCGACTGGGGTATATAATTAAATGCATTTTACTTAAATCAAAATCTCGGATTTTGTCATAACAATTAGAAAGAATTTCTTGTTGTTATGACAAGAATCGAGATTTTACATCTAAAACTATAATTATTTTATAAATATTATATTATTTATTACATTATAAGAAGATTTATTTAATATTTTTCAGTTTGGTTGGGGTACTAATTATTTTGTATTTGCATCATCAGAATCATGATTAATTTTAATCTCAGCGCCATATAGCAGACCGATTACTGTGTCAGTTGACACAAATCGGGCGAATGTGCCGTATTGTTTTATGTCGTCGTGTTGTTTCCTATAGTAAATTGGAACAAAATGATATGTTCCAATGTAGATGAGAAAACCTCTTCTCTTTCCATCGTCAATATAATTTTGAGAAAAATGTACAGAAATTTTGAAAGTTATAGTAGTAAGATTAATTTGAATTGCTCTATGTTACATACTGCTTTTTAAGTGTGTAAGCTCATAGATTATGAGTGCATAATGCGCATGATGCTTCATTTATCCTTGTTTACATTCGATGCGATTCGAAACAAAGAACATTATACATAAAACGAAATGCCCCAATAATTTACAGAGAGACATGTTCGATCAACGAGATATTCTGCGGGCATAGTTAACGAAAAATTTATTTAATTAACGAGTAGTTTTGGTATATTGACAAGGTACAATTATCAATGCAGTTCAAAATACAATAAAAAAAATATTATGACATAGTAGCATAATTAAAACATTAATAATGCGGGATTAAGTATACGATGGCGTTGAAAATATACGTATGATAACACAAATTTGATTGAACCAATGGTTACTTTAATATTAATAAACGGAATGTAAAATATTAACGATAATAAATTTTATTTACTTTTAATTATTAACTTTTGATTATAAAATTTATTAAAATTCATCCAATAAAATTTAATTATCTTTACCTTGTCGTACTTTGGTTAAGGGTACATTCTAGTAATCACTCTAGTAACATTCTAGTAACCACACGTCCAATGGCGTAAAAAAAAAATTTTAGCACGTTAGTTTTCTAAGATAATTAAGGCTTAATATAAAAAAATGGCTTTTTAACAACATTTAATCATTTTTTTAATTTAATGTTGTCTTACAATGTTATCTTTCTGATTACAGAAGTGATGGATATATTTCATCCCCTATAAAATGCATTCTTTTTATTTCACTATCTCATTTTTTAGCCATATTACGAAGAATTTAAATACAGGATTATTCATTCAAGATAATAAGTTTTTCTTCTGTGACGATAAAGTTATATACAGGTTCTGGTTGATGATTAAAAAGACAGGAGAATCTCTTCTTTATTTTTCCATTTGAGACATAAAGAAAATCTATACAACTTACTGTGTAACTTCTATGTAGAAAATATTCGTGAAAGTCTCAGAAGTATTCAAATGTCTTCAAATTTAGA
>NW_017298142.1:74190-74463 GCF_001594075.2 Trachymyrmex cornetzi
TTTACGGCGCTTTAATAAATCCACATTTCTCGCATTTACGTTCAAAAAAATGAATAGTTTACTATTAGAGCGAATAGTAACTATAGGCATTAGAAACATAGGCATTAGAAACAAGAATTACGATGAAGCGGTCGCAAAAAAGGAAAAAAGCATAATGTAAAAAGCAGAAAACAGGAAGCAAAAACACATGTAGATTAGGCTTTAATCACATATGACACACTAGCAAACTCTAGTTGGCAAGTTGGTCTTTACGAGTAACGAATTGATGCTGAC
>NW_017298142.1:76625-81510 GCF_001594075.2 Trachymyrmex cornetzi
TTTCCAGTTTAGGAATATGAAAAGTATAAAATGGAACTACCATTGATAATTATGTAGTACAGGGAAGTCACCCTCTCATGATCTTGACCTTGACATATATTGTCAAGGCCATGAACCTGAATAACCTCTAACAGGTTTTAGCAGTCGCTCGTTATTCGTTAAAAAGTTATTAACAAAAAATTTTACGAAATAACGTCTTACTTTTCGACATATAATATTAAAAACATCTCACTTTCTCTCCCCTGCCTGGGAGCTCATGAGTTTCTCATGTTATATGACCTTGACGATATATGTCAAAGTCAAGATCATCAGAGGGTGGCTCCCCTATATTACATAATTACCCTACCATTTTTATTTTTTAGTATAATCATTCCTTATTCATTTTTAATACATTTGATGTTACACTTTTACAAACTATCGCATTTTTCGATTCGATAACAAGTTAGTCTGCGTGAAACGAATTAGTCAACTTTCAGAAATTTTTTAAATTTTATACATCGATAGTGCTCTGGAAGATAGAATTTTATGCCAAAGGATTTTTTAATTGGAAAATTAATCGAGATATAAACAATTGATGTCAAGTTTTACGAAAAGAAAATTGTTCTGATTATTTTGTGCCATATTTGATTCTTAAGTGTAATGACGCAGTTTCTATTGATTTGAAAGTGGAAAGAAGGATACAGATCAATTTTGCAAGATAATACGTAAAACGATAGTATAATCTTGAAAATTAGGAGAAAAAAATTAGTATTTCAACGAGAAAAACAAAATTCTGGAACTTCGACGAATTGCGGATGGTTCAGTCGAATAAAACGAGTTTGCTTTGTTTTTTTTCTTCGCAATTGGATTCTACACACTTTCTGGGTGGGTTATCGTCGAGATCTTCTTTTAGCCCGAGGCGACCGCGAATGTGGACCCGCGAACGGACGAGCTCATTCAGACCTCGATCAGGAGGAAGTTCGAGAAGTGTACGGTGCTGACGGTCGCTCATCGACTTAACACTGTCATGGACAGCGATCGCATTCTAGTAATGGACGCTGGTAACGCGGTGGTGAGTCAATTCTTTTTTATAATCTTATTTTTTCGTGTATTTTTTCGATAACGTAAACTGTCGTAAACTATTGAATCTAAGTAGGTTGAATTTAAGTAGATTACGAAATTTTTCTTTTATTTATAATTATGGGAAATCAGTGCAAATGATCGTGATTTATCGATCATTTTTGTTACACATTTTTAAATTTCTTTTTCTAAATTATTATGTTTATTTTTTATTGTTAAAGGTATATAAATTCGTATATCTATTTTATGAGTTCTTCAAATTTTTGCTTAATTATTTTTGCGCTCTTTCTTGGAGTAAAATTTTACTCCAAAAGAGTTAAAATATTTCCACTATTGAAAAAGTGTAAAAAATTTGCACTCTCGAATAAGATGATAGATTTTCACTCTTTTGGAGTGAGAATCACTCCAAAGGAAAATAATCTCATTCTTTTCTTGGAGTGAATTTCACTTCAAGAAAAGAGTGAAAATCTTCCATTCTTGTTCAATAGTGTAATTTTTTTACTCTTTTTTAATAAGAGCAGTATTTTAACTCTTTTGGAGTGAGATATTATTCCAAAAATTTAGAGAATGGTGTTTTATTGAAAAAAATTTGTTTGAATGTGTTATTTAATTGTTGGAGGATTGCAAAATGGTATGTTTACATAATGCTCATAATTTTTAATATGAAAGTGCTGATAGTTCCATTTTTTGTTCTGCGATGTAATCCATTAGTAGAAATAATTATATTTTCATTATTATGTTACGTAAGTGTTTATACGCTGCACGTATCAAATAAAAGATATATGTAGGTAGTTTTTGTACACGAGAATTCATCGTAAATTGCGAGCATTTTCTTCAAAGTTGGACTTTTATCGTGTGCAGGAATTCGATCATCCCCACGTGCTGCTGCAGAAATTTTTCTTCAAAGTTGGACTTTTATCGTGTGCAGGAATTCGATCATCCCCACGTGCTGCTGTAGAAGGAGACACGCTAACTAAAGAGCATGGTGCAGGAAACCGGCACGGCGATGGCAGAGGCTCTGGCCGACGTTGCCCGCAACTGCTACGAGAATTGCATTTTGATGCATCCGCTGTGTTAACTTTTCGAAATTGCATGTGACAAACATCAGTGATAGGCCATTCCGTCGATTTTTTACGAGCAATTCTTAGACAAATTCTTGAAATTTGAAAAATAAAAGGGAAAGTGCAATGTAGATGAAAATCAGTCCGAGAATAGATTAATCGTTTTTCTACGAGTTCTGTCTAGCTGCACTTTTTATTTTAGTAATAAACGAATTCTTTGTCACTTCAACGTAAAGCGCGATTATCGCCAATGTATTTCAATTAAGCCGTGTATACACCTAGCGAACGACTGATTGAACAGCGAATGCAAAAGTTTGTGTTGTTATTTGTGTAAGACATAAGGTATAATATGTTGTTATGTCCTCGGTCCTTTCGCACATACGGATATAAAATCTGATCGAATGCTAGTATTCGGTGGAATCAAGAAAAAGAATAAATTACTTACAAATACGAATGTCTGAATATTCGCGTTTTGTGTTCGTTTGCTAAGTGTGTACGCAGCTTTATGTAGCAAGCAATCAATAAAGATTGTAGATTGCAACACAACATGAATTTTTTAAATGGAACCTCCTCCTTTTTTTAGATATTCTTGTAGCTTATCTCTAGAGTTTTCCAAAACACTATAATTAAGTTCATTTTCATTAAGTACTTTGCGTGTTATAAGGCTTGTAATTACTGTATTACTATGTCATTTTAGTATCGGCTCGAAATATTTCATCAGGAAGAATAAAATTGAAACTATTGGGTCATCGGTATATTTTATCGTCGGCGAACTACCATAAACGGTATAAACACTTCTAGGAAGCAATTTCTTGTATATATTGTATTTACATCACCATGGTGATAAAAATATGACGCAAGTCAGAAATTAAAAATAGTGTTTTAATTTTAAAAACATGTGACGTTGTTTTAAAAAAGACATATAATTGCATACCCCCAGTATAAATATGAAAAAAGATGAATTATGCATACCCATATTAAGAAGCATTTTGGAACATTTCAGTAACACTGCAACAACGTTACAATGTTGCCGAAATGTTTCTAAATATTTCTTACTCACTGGATATTCATTACTGTAATTAAAATATCGTCTCAATTAAAAATTTTTTAAAGCTCTATTAAAGATTACTAGTTTTGAGATATGTCATTCATTCTTTAACACAATAATATATATAATATATTTTCTGTTACTAAATCACAAATAAAAATTAAAATTTCGTGTAATATCTGTGATTATCAAATTTGATAAACATAACATATATATTTATAACATGAAGAGAAAAAATAAAACATTTTAAGTACATAACACACAAATATGCCTTCTTATGCGAGTATGAAATAAGCGAGTTGGCAATCGTTGAGATTGGCAATCGTCGGACGAGTTTATTAGTCTCTCAATCGCTACAGCGCACTGTTCTTGATACTTTTATCTTTTAATTAATTTTCTTCTATATATCACTTGCCACGTGTGTTTTTATTAGCATGTGATGTGTGGTATGGCAGACTAACGTATCGGTGCTTCGACTGTATCTGCTATCTGCGTGGATAGCTTTGTTGCAATTTATACACTGTGTTCGCTGCAATTCATTCGATGAAATTTGAAATATGTTTCTTGTGAAGGCTCTTCGTAAGCTTTGGACTCGATGTTCTGCCTTCGGTTCTCATCTTTGACTGCCTTAGTCTGCAGCTTCTCTCGATAGGTCAGCTGACTCCTTATTTTATTTTTTTAATTTTGTTTTAACTTATTATATTTTATTTTCTGTGTCATATTCGATGTATCCTATCTTATTATAATAGCTTTTGCTCGTTTATTACACTTATTTAAATTTTGTATTTATCTTTATATAACTGAGTATTTACGATTGCAATTTATTCAATGTATACACTTTTTTATTTTATTATATATTCTATTTTATTATAATATTTTTGACGTCGAATTAATACTGCACTCGCTTTTAGCCCTGCTAATGTTCCTGACGCGCCTGCTTCAGGAATTGATATGTTTTTGACGCTGGGTTCCAAGACGCCGCTTATCGTGCTCACCGCCTAAAATCAGCCCTAACTGCCAGTGCTGAAAATCTATAGTTCACGTGATGTAAACTATAGGTTTTGAGTACTGACAGTGAATATTGGAATGTAGTTTAATGAGAGTCATTAAAAAGTTTAACAATTTTATTGCGAAAAATATTATCTTGGCCAGAGTTTGAATCTGGAACTCCCGACTTTCACGGAACGAGTGTAATACGAGTTGTGATGTTCAAATTATTTATTTATTTGACGTTAAAATTGCTCCAAAATCATTTTTTAGTAAATTGATTCCTTTTAGTGTTAATTTGATGATATATACATATGACTTGCTGTTTTGCTAATGTTGCGTATATTACCATGATAATCCTTCTACCATGATACCCCGATAAAAAATGTTTCATATATAATTATACAGGGTGGATACACCCACACACACAAAAGTCTGGATACACTCAATTATTTCATAAACGATGCATTTTAGAAAAAAATGTTTCTTGCAAAATTGTAAAGCTTAAAAAAACGCATTCAACGATAGTAATTATTTAACCTAGGATGGCGTTGTCAAGGTCAGGTCAAGGTCAACATAAATTTTTTAAAATGGTACCTCCCCTTTTTTATTAGATATTCTTGTAGCTTATTTCTAGAGCTTTCCAAAACACTAAACAAATTAAGTTCATTTCCATTAAGTACTTTGCGAGTTATAAGGCTTGAAAGTTACAGTCGGCATTAGCATTACC
>NW_017298142.1:81676-82394 GCF_001594075.2 Trachymyrmex cornetzi
TTTTTTTTCTATCAAAAGTTATGTGGTATGTGTTTGTGTATCGACAACAAATTAACAAATTAGAACAAATTAGAAATTATATAAGTATGATTTCGTGGTCATAGATGGAAAATTTGTTATATTAGAAAAACTGTATTTAAATCTTATATAACACAATCGAAAAGTGAAATAATTAAAACATTAAAAAATATATACTTTATAGAGGATGGACGATGTGTTCATGATTATAATTTAATTCTGATTAAAATGTCAAGATATCTTTAATCTTCTTTACCAAAAAAAAATATCAAATATCGCAAAAAAGTAAAAACGGACGAATGCAAGCGTACGTGTGACTGACGAATCAGAAAGTTTTGAAAAGTAATACACTGATGGATTCAATTTCGAGATATTACTAATGAGAATACCAATTTTATTCGAAGTAGTTGCAATCGAAAATTTGTAGCGACATTAAGAAAGTTAGATTTTTTATCGCAGTTTAAATTTTTGAACAATTTTAATCGAAAATTTATTGCCACAAAATTTATTAACAAGAATTCCAGATAAAGCTATTGATAGGCTGCAAACTTGATAGGAGCACGACATTTACAATAATAGTCACGCGGTCCATTTTGTTTCTATTGTATGTTTCATTTTATGTTCTTGTGTCGTAATGCTACCGCATCGCTTGATAGGTTTAAAAACTAGCTAAATATAGATTACTGTTAAGCGGCACTTA
>NW_017298142.1:82669-83619 GCF_001594075.2 Trachymyrmex cornetzi
AATATTAATAGAAGATATAAATAAAATTTAAATTGTTGTAATTAAGTGACATGAGCGTGACTAAGAGAAAGCATTTAGGACGCCAGGGCTTCCTGAATATTACAGAAAAAAGGAAATAATAACAAAAAATTACACATACGGGGAAGGACCCCATTTGTTTATAAATGGGTTACCTAGAGCACCGTTTACCTACATCTCGCATTTGTACCTACAGATTGCTTACATAGTATTATCGCCTACAGCTTGATTGATTACATGCACTTTTGCGCACAAATAAAAATTTCGGGAACAAAGTCACATTTGCCTACAGCTTGATTGCCTACATATATTATTCTCTAGCTTTAAAAACAAATTATTTTCTTACGTAATTTAAGCGTAATTTTAAATTTGTGCGCAAAAACGCTTGTAGGCAATTGACATGTAGGCAATAATAGATACATGTAGGCAATCAATTTGGTAAGTTAATGAGATATATAGGTAAACGGTGCTGTAGACAATCAATTGTAAAGTAAAAGGAGCTCTCTCCTCCCTCCTCCTACGCAACAAAATCCAGACCGTGCTGTGCGTTGATAGATATACAAATTATTATTTGATAATAATAATAATTATAGTCTTTCAAATTTAATACATCTATATTTTTATTATCTTTCGACTTTAATCAAATAAATAAATTTATTAATCATTTTTTTGTTATTTTTTGCATTTTATTGTTTATTTTTTTACTTTCTCACAAATGCACCAATCATATAATTTATGTGATATTACTACTTTTTACTTACTATGTAAAATGCACTTATATGCATACCGATTTATGTGTACTTTAAGGTTAAATGATTTTATTTATTAAATGACATTGATTTATTTTAGAATTATTTGAATTTGAACAAATTTTGCGCAATTATGAACTAAAAGTTTAATCCTTCGCCATATCTCTATAGATATGACATATC
>NW_017298142.1:83963-87094 GCF_001594075.2 Trachymyrmex cornetzi
GGCAAAAGGTACTGTAGGCAATCGATTTGTAGGCAAACGGGATCCCCCTATATTAATGAGTGTACGGAAAATATCTTACAGTTTTATGCATGTACAAGAGTCGTTTAAAAAGTTTTGAGCCTCAATATGAAAATGACATTACTCGTCAAAACCCATTCTGATACTATAATAGGGAAGGCTCTGATTGCACACATTGCATATTGTACATATGTGTCGCTAATTGGCCAATTTAAAAATAAAATGTTCTCATTGGTAAAGCAGTAAAAAATTACTAGGCACCAGTTGATACGAGTGGTGTGTGCAATCGGGATTGTAGGCAAACAGGATCCTCCCCAATCATACAGCCGGTCACAACACTTTTTTCCGGTGGGTTTCGGAATGCAGCCTACTCACCGAGCGATTGATTCTTATTTATGGATCTATGAATAAGAACTAATGGCTGCGTTCGGCGGACTCAACAGTTGAGTGAGTGCTCGCTCCAATCAGTATTTTAGATCTGGAAGAATACATCAATAGCAGCAAGCGCTCACTCAATTGTTGAGTCCCGCTGAACCCAACCAATCGTTCAGTGAGCAAGTTACATTGCGAAATCTATCCAAAAAAAAAGGTGTTGTAACCTTTTTGTAACCGGTTGTGCATATTTTGAAAGATGTGAAAATTGCCAAAAAATGAAAAAACTCTAATTTGAATATATTTAATTTAAAAAATTAAATAAATAATATTCGTAAAGGACTCTTAATAATAATAAAAATTAAATATGAAAACAAGGCATGTAAGAGTCAATACCAATTCACAATATTAAAAAATAATCAAAATTCTATTACATTAAATAACGTTACGTAAATTCCATTGCAAAATATTACATGTTTCGGTCTTTATATTAGACCCTCTTCAGATATATGATAAATATAAAATTTTACATTACTTCGAAAACGCTGAATAAATTCAATAGTAAACCACGTCAACGAATGAACATAAACCAAAGGTATCGAAATTGCTTGACAAAAGGTTGGATGGCCGATTGAACAGAATTTCTTGATGTTCTAACAAAATTCTACAATTAATTAATACAATATAATTACTCAAGCAAATACGATAGAACACTCACCATTATACGTCAACAATTTAAAAACTCGAAGATGAAATATTTATAATCTTCTTGTCAGTCAGTGTCATAGCAAATAATTATTAAAAAATTAAGAAATGTAATTAACAAAAACAAATTGTATTTACGAGAATCGTTTGAAAAATTTTGAGCCTCAATATGAAAATGGCATTACTCGTCAAAACCCATTGTGGTACTACAATCGTACATATTCTGAAAGATACATGTGAAAATTGTAGCCATTATGAACGCTCGGTTGTTGTTTAATAGTTATGGCCGTAGCACAGACTTTTGCATAACGCATAGTGGATAAGCGAATCAACTAATCAGAATCTTTCTTTTCCTCCCATTATATGGAAAGGAAGAATTTCGATTGGTTGATTCCCTTATGCACTATGCATTATGCGTTATGCAAGATCTGTGCTGCGGCCATTATTTGTGCCAGTCGATGTCAGTGCTTTTGTTTGATGAAGAGCCCTGTCCTCCGAACTTTGACCCTAGGAAATAGGAAAAAGTCGTTAGAAGCTAGATCTGGTGAATACGGTCGGTGGTCAATCAATTTGAATCGCCATTCATAAATTTCTGTCATGGCGACTACCGATATTCGACTTTTTCCATTTTTACAAAAACACATGGACTGGCACAAATGATTGTCAAACAAGAACTGAACATTCAAAATGGCTACTATTTTCACATGTATCTTTCAAAACATGTACGATTGGAGTACCAGAATGGGTTTTGACGAGTAATGTCATTTTCATATTGAAGCTCAAAACTTTTCAAACGACCCTTGTAAATACAATTTGTTTTTATTAATTACATTTCTTAATTTTTTAAATTAAATATATTCAAATTAGAGTTATTTCCGTTTTTTATTATTTTTCGAACTTTTCATTATTTCAGATCAAGGATTTGTTTCAATACAGTCAAACTAGAGAGCCTCAGAGGGAAAGATGAGTGGCAAATTGATCACGCGAATAGGGTTTCAATAACCGCATTCAATCAGGACGGGGGGCACGTGACCAGTTTTCTCTAATCTCTTCCATGCCTATGAAGTTATGGGGTGCGGTCCACTTGACGCTACAAATGCTTCGAAACTTTTGATTAACCAATCGGAAAAAAGAATTTTATTGACTGACCAATCAGAAAATGCTTCGAAGCATTCGTAGCATCAAGGGGAGGATCCCGTTTGCCTACAGTTCTGATTGTACACACCACTCATATCAACTGGTGCCTAGTAATTTTTCACTGTTTTGCCAATGAGATTATTTTATTTTTAAATTGGCCAATCAGCAATACATGTGTGCAATATGCGATATGTGCAATCGGAACCTTCTCGCATCAAGTGGATCGTAGCTGTAATAATCGCGTCCAATCAGAGGAGAAGCAGTTTTCCACTCTCTCCCTCTGAGGCCCTTTAATAACCCCGGATCTGCAATAGGTATTTTAAGCCTTAAACCGTAAGAAATTGACCAATTAGGGGCTCCGCACAATAAAAGGAACAGGGAAAAGAAGACAGAAAATAAGAATTTCAACCTACCAGAAATCATGTATTATAGAATACACATTGTGATTTCTGGTAGGTTGTTATTCTCTGTTTTCTGTTCCCTGTTACTTTTATTGTGCAGAGCCCCTTACAGTCGAATCCGAGAAGAATAAGCGACTGTGATTCGCCCATTTCTTATGGCTTAATGCTTATAATGAGAGAGTAATTTCGGTTTGCGCATAACAGATAATGTAATGGCGTGGTCCCAAATTTATTTCTTTTGCGGATTCCGCCGATGCCTGTATATGGGCGTGTGCATATACTTATTATAAAAACTAACCTCGTAAACTAGTTTAAACAGAGAAAACTGTCTCCTATAAGCATATGGTTAACCTGTATGTTGAAGCATGTTCGGATTATACCACTATCGGGTATTCTCCGAGTGTTATGTCATCCTTGTTTAACCCTTCCACCACACACCTCCTATTTCAATCATCCACCACACATGGGGTCTACTGGACCCCAATGGCTAGAGCGGCG
>NW_017298142.1:87402-87809 GCF_001594075.2 Trachymyrmex cornetzi
GGGCGCCACAAGTCCCGTTTCAAATATTAAGGTGGTCAAATCGAAGCGCGAACCGGGACTGGGGTCCCTGGGACCCCGTGTGTGGTGGAAGGGTTAACATTCGATATATAACAAGAATGGAATGATACCTGGGTAGCACTCAGGTGGGAATCTGAACATAACCCTGAAGGTAATTAATTAAGTCTCCAGATAAATACGGAGGTCAATATGGTCAGAACACTAATGTCGTATATATAGTATTGTTACGTCCAGCGGACTCTAACGCCCTAGAGTCCTAGATTTATCAGAGAGGCCCAACCGGCTTAAGTCAGTATGACAAAGGTGCTAAGGAGAGTACTAAACACGGCCGACATGCTATGAAACTGCCTTTAAACTATGTCAAACAAGATAAGACGTGTAGGATAATG
>NW_017298142.1:88251-104524 GCF_001594075.2 Trachymyrmex cornetzi
ATATAGAAATAAATTAAACCACGAAATCCTTAATACATTTTATTGTAATATTTGATAAAATATACATTGGGTATTTTATTAACTGAGATCTCTCACTTTCAGAGCCCAGGCACAAGCTTTTGCATAACGCATAACGCATAGTGCATAAGCGAATTAACTAATCAGAAGCTTTCCTTTCCTCTCATTCCATGGAAAAGAAGAATTTCGATTGGTTGATTCCATTATACACTATGTATTATGCGTTAAGGTAAATTTTCACGGACTGCTCAAACCGGCTGTTTCAGCGACAAAAAGAATCACGTGGTCAAAATTGACGAATATCAAATGTCCATTTTGATCACGTGATCCTTTTTGTCGCTAAAATAACCGGTTAGAGCAGCTCGTGAAAATTTACCTTTATGCAAGAGTGTATGCTGCGGCCATTAAACGGGGAGCACAGATTCTTGCATAACGCTTAACACATGAGGCATAAGAAATTGAACCAATCAGAGTTCTCTTATTATATTACATGGAAGGGAAAGAAACGGAGAACTTCTATTGGTACATATTCTTATGCATTACGTATTATGCGTTATGCAAGAGCCTGTGCTCCCCGCTATACAGTCAGATTAGGTTAATGTACAACAGCTTTAAGGCAGCAGCACACGCTCTTGCATAATGCATAGTGCATAAAGGAATCAACCAATCAAAATTCTTCTTTTCCATGGAATGGGAGGAAAGGAAAGATTCTGATTAGTTGATTCGCTTATGCACTATGCATTATGCGTTATGCAAGAGTGTGTGCTGCGGCCTTTAATGTGCACTGAGTGCGCACCGGTTCTGCCAGTGAAACACGCTGTGAAACAGACTACTTATTTTATGACTATCAATTTTGAATAATATCAATAGAAACTAATATTTTTGAAATTTTACATCTGTATAGATGTATAGATTTATATGTATATATATATATGTCTAAATTATATAATAAAATATATTTTAAAAACAATGGATTGTAAAAATGTAGTATTAATAAGTTAAACAAAACGAGATTATGAAGGTTATGTGATAACCTACATTGTGCAATATATAACCAACCTAATCAAATCTTGAAACATCAAATTCGTTAATTTTTTGTCGTTATGATTGGAAATCACGATATTGATATGGTTTCGGTTTGTAACAATGGGCAGGGCAGAATTTGGAAAAATCTCAAAATTAATAATAAAGATTATGTGATCTGTTCTATAAAGGAAAATGAATCGAGGAAAGTTTTTTTAACAGACCTAATAGAAATTTGGGTGGAGACTCTGACAGACGAAACTATGTTTCACAAATGTCAGGTACTACGAATCGTCTCAATTCTATCTCATATATGTATATTACGTATATAAATTAAATTTTTTATTCATCAATAAATGTGAATCATGAAAGAAAAATGTAAATTGAAATTTATTTTACAAGTAATAAGAATATTTTTCAGTTTTCTGAATAAGAAAAATATTTTATCAATACACACACACACACACACACACACACACATTCATATATAATAAAATGTATTAATTTGTAGACCATGAATCCTCTTTTAAATCTTGAACTTTTTGACTGGAAGCAAGTGATACTGGATATGTTAAATGATATCCCTCAATATATGTATGCAAACGTTTTAGAAGTTACAACATATCGAATAGAATTGCGAAAAGACAAAAATTTTATAAAATTGAGATTTTCATTGGATCTTCTCAAAGGAACACCACAGCAATTTTGGGAAAGTGTGACTATGCCTCTCTGCTCATCATCAATGGAACTGATTCGCCGGCACAAGATTCTGCTAAATTTGATTAAACAGAAGGATGAAGAGATAGCGGAATACAAAGCTGAAGGCGCAGAATTAATTAGAAGTACGCGTTTCTTGCAGTGTGCTATATGGTATCAGATTTTGAAATTGAAAGTTAAACATTATTTATATCCTGTATGTAGGATATATCGCTACAAAACCATTCAATGAAGAATTGTTTCATACTGATGCTGCTGGATCAATTGATTTTATAAACACTTTTCAATCTGTGATTCAATTTTATAATGAAATAACCTTGTTAAAGTCACATACAAAACTAGAAGTATCTTCAAACAACGCAAGGTACAATAAGACATGTCATAAAGAATATACCAAATATTTATTGCATTTCCTATTCATTTTAGTAGTACTAATGACACCAAGATTGATGGAAATGTTCCTTTCGATTCATCAAAGAATGATTCTATACAGGAGCTAAGGCAAGATGAATTAAATAAACAAGGACCTTCAAAAGTTGAAGAGTACAAAGCAAATCTTTCTAGCAAAGCTCCATTTTCGAAAATAAGTAGTACGATACATAAGAAAAGAAATAAAAAAACTTTGAACGACTTCATAATGTAATTATGAAATTACTAAGTCATTAATAATAAGTAACCTAATATTTTACTACAATATAAAAGTAAGTAACTTTGTGTTTTATATTTATGTTGTGCTATTGTGTGATATGTGCTGCATATGCTAGAAATACACTAAAAAGTATTAAATTATATAATATATATATATAAATAACAGGGACGGGAAGTAACTCGTTACTTGTAACGAAGTTACAGTTAGAGTTATTTTTTTTCAGTAACTGTAACTTAACTTCGTTACTTTCTTTCCATCTGTAACTATAACTTAACTTAGTTACATCTTTTAAGTAACTAGTAACTAATTTAATAGTTACTTTCATAGTTATTTTATATATTTTAAACTTATTTGTCAATTTAGTATGCGGTAGTGTCTACTTGGCGCTACAAATACTTCGAAACATTTGATTAATGGAAGAAAGAAATTTAATTAAAGCATTCAATGAACTATTGTACCTGTTTGGTCTATATTTTGGGATCTAATGGAATCTGCCAAATGCAAGAGCGCTCCGCTTGAACGGTTGTACACCATTTTGGATTAGTGCTAGAATTTATTTGCAACTTTTAGCCGAATATAAAAAGAATTTTTTTAACAAAAAACATTGTATATGTGTGCTATTTCATATTCATATTTGTATTCATATGTGTTTATATTACTTTAACGAAAAACGTCTTTGCCATATAATTTTTTCATCTTTTTGAATAAAATTGTATAACATGTAAATGTAAGTCAGTTTTTTGTTTTAATTGTCCTAGGCTGCATTACTCTAATGACCCCGTGTATCATCCTTGTTTAGGTGAAAAACAAGGGTAAAACGATACATGAAGGCAGAGTTGTATAACGTTTCTGAATACAGCCCTAATGGTATCGATACTACTAGTAAAAATTCCGATGAAAAAAGTAACTTAAAAGTAACTTAAAGTTACTTTTTCAGTAACTGTAACTGTAACGAATTACTTTTCAGAGTCAATAACTTGTAACGGTAATTAATTACTTTTTGAAAGAGAAACTGAAGTAAGATGAAAATATAAAATGTAACAAGAATTAATAACAGTTGCTTTTATCTCAGAATGTTCAATTCTAATGACATAAAAATGTATTTTAATATATTTTCTAATGATATAAATATATGTATATTTTTAATTGTTAGAGCTGTATTATAAATTTTAAATCGAAATAAAAAAAATAAAAAGAAGGGCTCGTCCGGGATTTGAACCCGGGACCTCTCGCACCCTAAGCGAGAATCATACCCCTAGACCAACGAGCCGTATGTTCGTAACGATGTAAATACAGGATATTTTGATGGTACGGTAATTACGTATACCGACTAACACACTAAACACACGCATATACGCACAAGGCGTTATCTATATTATTAACTGTGCGATAATTCTCGGTGCGTGGCATATGTTCAACATGGCGGGCCACAGTCAGCAAGACTTTAATAGGAGTGCGTTGACGCTCGATAGCGGACGGGTAAATGTAATTGTTTCACAATTTTAATTGCACACAATAACGTTTGATTGATGCACATGTCACGATACACTTTGATTGATAGCGCTACTCTGCCGCAAATTCACATAGGAATCCTATGGGAAATTAACCCAGGAGCATTATAGGGCAGAGTATAACAATGAAATATTGAGAATCATGAAGTGCATTTGTTTATAAGTAATATATTTTATGTATAACATCTATGCAGTCTATAAACACAATCATTTACGTGTATACTGTATAAATAAAAAATGTATAATGTATTATTACAATACGTATATTGTAATAATACATATATATTATACATCTATTTATGCAGTACACATATAAACGATTGTGTTTATACACTGCATAGATGTTATACATAAAATATATTACTTATAAACAAATGCACAATTTCATGATTCTCAACATTTCATTGTTTTATTCTGCCCCATAATGCTCCTAGGTCAATATCCCATAGACTCTTAGGGGCTCCGCACAATAAAAAGAATAGGGAACAGAGAACAGAGAATAAGAATTTCAACCTATCAGAAATCATGTATTGTAGAATACACACTGCGTATTCCACAATACATGATTTCTGATAGATTGAAATTCTTTTTCTTTGTTCTCTGTTCCCTGTTCCTTTTATTGTGCGGAGCCCCTTATGGGAATTTGCGGCATACCGATCTACGTTTTTTGGCTGCACTCTTTTGCACTTTTCGTTATTACAATAAGTGGAGTTCGATATATAATACGCAATCAAAAAATATGCAAAAAAAAAAGAAAATGTAAAAAGTACAATCAGAAAGAATAAATCCTATATTTATTGAAATAATTTGTAGCAATTATATTTCTTTTTTTATGCAGTTAATGTATGTGAGAGAGAGAGAGAGAGAGAGAGAGAGAAAATCACTCGCGTGTTATAAAAAGCGTATCAAAGATCTTGCATTTTTTTTTTTTCGTAAATATATATATTTATAAATATAAATGTCTTGATTTCTAGAGTTGATTTTCTTTAAACAAATATTTAATGAGAAGAGATCACTGATGACAGCATTTTAATTTTCAATATTAAATATCTTTGTGTAAAATTAAGTATCCTGTATAAAAATATACTACTAATGTCACTGCTACTGCAGTAGTGTCACTACTGATATTCAATGATGTCACTGTTGACATCAATAGTATCACTACTGATACGCAATAGTATCACTGCTGAGTCAGTAGTATTACTACTGTAGTAGTATATGACGACATATGACGTAATATAGAACTATTTTCAGTAATGATAATATTTGGTAATAAATAACAAAAAATTTACTAGAATAAAAAATACACATATATCATTGGAGTAATTAGTATTATTTCAGCTAGTAGAAATAATATTTTACAGTATTATTAAAAACAAGTTATTATCATAGGTATTCTTCATTTAATTGTACATTACAATTATATTTAACATTAATTATTTTTTTATACGTATTCCGTTTCTTTCATCTTTGACCAGATATGTTACAACTATACGCCCATTAGCATTATATTATAGTATGTTCATGGTTCTTCGAAGGAGTTCCCGTATGATCGCAGAAGTCAAGCATGCTAAGTGGAGGTACAGATTCGGGTGGGTGACCGCATGAGAGCATCATAAAATTAGTTCTCGAATTCATAAAGATTTTTTTTACAATTTTGTCGTATATCCTCTAAAATATGATGCTAATCAATAATACTTATTTTCATAATAAAATTTCAGTAAAATTTTAATGAAAATTTTTCCACCATTATTACACTACTATACTGACACTAGTTAAATTTATTTATTGCACTAGTAACACTAGTATATTTTTATACGGGATTATATATAAATCAGAATTAAAATTCTCTTAAATTTAAATTCATTTATTAAATTAAAAATAATACGAATTTGTAATTTTTTGCAATTAAATTTTTAAGCGATTTAAATTTGATGAAAATAATTTGAAGAAAATAATTTTAAAAAATGTTATTTATTTTTTAAATAAATTTATTTAATAATTTATCTTATAAAATGCAGATTTTTGAAAGTAGTTGCAATTTTCCATATTCTTCATTTTCTTTATACACACATTCTTATTATTATTTTAATATTTTTCTTACTTTCGTATTTATAATCGACAATTTAGGCATGGTATACGGGGCAAAGAGCAGAAAAGATTCCTAATGGTTTGATGAAAGTCATTAATCACAATTGTCTCGGCTTGGATTTATCCTATAACGAATTGTCAACTCTTTCTGGTATAAAGGATTTTGAACAGCTTCAGGAATTGATCTTGGACAATAACAAGCTCGACAATCTCAAATCGTTATCTCATATGCCGACTTTGACCACTCTGAGTCTTAATAATAATAAGGTGCTCTACTTAAAAAAATATTGAAAAAAGTGATTAAATTCTTATGAAGATTATGTTTCAAAAAAGATTTATGAAACTCCATACAAAAAATGATTAACAATATTAGTTTTTAAGTTATTTTAATTCTTTTATTAATTTCTTTAACACACTATTTATTATTAGAGACTTTCACAGAATTTTTTTATATAGAAGTCAAATAATAAACTTCGTTTCTAGATATTCAATATCGATAAAGCCCTTGATAGAATACGAGAATGTTGTCCCAACGTGGAGTACGTGAGTCTTCTGGGCAATCCCGGTTGCCCTGATCAATTAACCAATCCGACGTCTACCGATGAAGATGATTACGAGCGTTACAGGCTATACGCTATCCACATTTTACCTCCGAGTCTTCGCTTTCTGGACTCCCGAAGAGTCACTCAGCAGGAGAGATCAAATGCTAACACTCGCGGCAGATATTCGAAGACGATCAAGCTCGTCCCGGAGTTGATTCGCAAGTTCGTACCCAGTTCAACGCAAACCAATAATGAATTCGATGACATATACTTCAACATCCATTACACGCCCTTGCCGAATTTGCCGCGCAATCCACAGGATCACAAAGGTACGTATAGCAATCAAATCAAATTATGAAATAAATTGTATAATTGGGAATTATTTTAAAACATTTTTGACATTATATATATATATATAACTTTTACTTCTTAAAATTGTTCATTATATAAAAAATAACACAAATACAGTAAATAAATATATAGTAAATATAACACTAGAGTAATACAATTTTTTCCAGGTGTATATGGTAAATGTAAGTATCGATATTCTGGCAAGAATTCAGAAGGCAACAGGTTCATCTCGAACAACGATCTTTAATCGAGAATTGCATATATATTTCTAAGTGTGGCCTTTAAAATATTTTCTAGTCAGATATGATTGATATTAATGAAACATTATCAACACAAAATTCTTTTCATAGATCTCGACATTAATAAATTCCATTGCCCGCGTCTATTGCACGATTAATATTGTATTATCAATACTAATAATATTAAAGACATACATAGAGGTTTACATATACTGTAGAAACATACACACATCAAGATTTATATTATAAAAAAAGTTACATTTTGATATCAGCAATATTATATTTTAATATAAATTATAATTATTTACTTTAAAACGGATACATCTAAATAAATAACGCATAGCTCATCAAAAATATATTTAAAAGCTGATATACAGTTTTAAAAAACATTGCGAAACATTAAAAAAAAATGCTCTTAAGAATAAAATAAAAAGTATAAAATTATGTAAAATGAAGTTGTTTGATTAATTATATATATGATCGTATATTTTTTTATGTTACGATGATTCGTATTTTTTATTTTTTTAGATGAATTTTACCATTATTCAATACATATCGATTTAAGGGGTATGGCCACCATAGAATTTTTAAAAAATCGAAATTTTTTTTGCTTTTTCGATACTTTATCATCACAAAAATAAGTAATAATTGAATTTATAACAAAAAAAATGAGCGCAAGCTGAGCGTTTGCTGAGCGCTATGAGCGCTTGCATATAACGCAAGCTGAGCGCTTGAATTTTAAACGCATTTTTCTCAAAACAACATTTTTTAAATCGGCATGACAAATAACTTCAATAATTTCTATCCGAATGGGTTCAAATTTTAACTGCATCTTCTTAAGGCCCAGCTACATCTATCGTAATGTTTATCGTAAGCTTCTTACGATCCTTGCGATAGCCAATCAAAAGCGTTACAATACACATTGATATTTCTAATTGGCTATCGTAAGAATCGTAAGGAGCTTACGATAAACATTACGATAGATGTAGCTGGGGCTTTAGACGCATTTCGCAGAGAAGTACGTAGGGGTTTGTCGTTATATAAAAAACTTTTTATTTTATGAACAGTTTTTGAACAAAATTTTTAGCAAAAAATGCAAGTGTGGCTTCAAATACCTGTCAAATACCTGTCTGTTTTGAAAATATCAATATTTTTACAAACTCCTATGTACTTCTTTAGGTATTTTAATATACATTAAACAAAAATTTATTTTTTGCTGTAGGTAAAAATTTGTGAATGCTAAATGTCATGCTCCGGAGCATCTCTATAAAAACCGTGCTAGATTTTGTCATCGGTAGCGCCGCCATTTTGGTGCGAAAAATAACAAAAAAATTTTTTAGTGGACTTTAATGTGTGTGTTGTGTGTGTGTGTGTATGTGTGTATGTGTGTATGCACTAACCAGTGCTTTAATTAGATTTTATATTAAATTATTTTTTAAACTAAAAACTTATTGCTGTTTTTATGCTCGCTAGGGTGGCCATACCCATTAACTTTCTTTCACTTGCAGGACTGATATTTCTCTCGATAAATATCTGATTTACGTTTATACTTCTTAGAGGCATTTATATTTTTACAATAAATAAATTATACGAAATATACGAGTAAACGTATAAAACTTTTATTATCATGTACACCGACGAGCGACATATAAATAAATGTCTGTTTCTCTAAGTTTTTAACATTACATTTCATAACATTAAATGCTAAGTGAACTAACATACGTAAAGTAACTTTATCGGGGTAGAAACGCAATGGGTTATCATAATAAAAATTCTCGATTTTCTATTGGTCCGTAAATGCGCACGCCATACAATTATCGTAACGACACTAAATTTAGTATTTCAGGAATATCGAAATCTTATGTAACTACGCATATCTCAAAATTTATATTAATTTAAGACACATATATTGATCCTACGAAGGATAGTTGAATTAAAAAAGAATTTACACAGAAATATGATTTTATATTAAATTTACGACTTCGATAAACTTACTCTTCCTACGGAAATTCGGCGCTTCAGTTTTCTAAATTTTATCTTTGTTAAATATGTATTTACATTTTTTTTATTTTATTTAAATTTCTCTCAGAATATATATAAATCAATTTTCTTTTAAAAAATTATATTCGAATTTCTTGATTTAAACATAACTTTCTTTGATTAGAATAAAAATTCGAGAATTATTAAATAAATTTCTTATTTGAAAGATCAATTGCACTTAAAAAAAAAAAATTATTTTCGTAATTGAAATTTTTTAATTCATCTATCTTTAGCTCAAGGAGCTTACGCATCACACAAATCTCTACGTAACGTTAAAGGCAGTTTCACAGTTCCCTTTCGTTAACCCTGTTTTTAGGAAGAGAGACAGAGAGTCTTAAAGATAATTACAACGACTTCCGATGTTATACTCATAAATAATCGAAGGTATAATAAATCAGTTAAGTACGAGTTCATCAATTCGAACCTTCGATTTATCCTTGTACCTTCGAGAGTCGTCGATACTTATAACACGATTTAGCGGTGCATCTAGCGCTAAATGCGTAACTGACTGTGTCAAATATTATATTAATATTGGATCAGAACATTCGCATTTAACGCTAAATGAACGATATAAAAACAAATCGCCGCTGAACGCACACCGCGAATACGAGCCTTTACAATCGTCCTGGAATTCCCGGAGGAAAAGCTTCTTTAATTTTGGAAATATAATTATGAATGGCGAGTTTCCTTCGGGAATTTCAGCGGCGACGGATTCGATGCTTGCATATATATGTATACATATAAATATAACATCTACAAGAATGCGTTTTCGTTTATGTTGCTCGAGGAAGCGGTCGTATTTAAATCCCTTAAATACACCGTTCCATCATTCGCTCGTTCGTTCGTTCGTTCGTTCGTTCACTCGAGAGACTCGCTCGTTCCTATTATTATACATTGGAAGCATCTTTCTCTCCAAGAACGGAAAGTGTCCACAACGTTGTTCAGACGTTCCAAACGCTGAATTTTTGATCATGTCTCGTCCGATTTATTTAGTAAATGAAGAGAAGCGAATGAATGAAGGAAGCGTATCCTACTTTTATAAAAGACCTGAGTTCTCTGTCATATATGAATTATTATCACCGTTACAACTTCTCATTTTTCGGTGAAAATCCATTGTGGATTACATAATTTCTTACACGATACTAATCAAATTTTAAAATTCATAATCTTAGAATGTAAAAATATAACTGCGGCCCCGTCATTCATTTGCTTCTTACAAAACTTCTTACGTTCGTAATAATAAATGTAATACTATTACAATCTTTGCAGTAGGTAATTATGGACCAAGAGCACGTTTTTGTAAAGTTTAAAAAGTTAAACTATCATTCGTGCCGTTAGATTAATTTTCGGACTTTTTTTGTTGAGGTAGAATTTCGTGAAATTACGAAATATTTCGTGATTCAACGTTTGGAACTCAACGAGAGTTTATTTGTCGTTTCTTCGTTAACCGCAAAGAGCGCACATATATACGCGTACATGTGGATACCAATAATCATCTTGCCAATTGTTTTGGACGGACGCCCTTTTGCTTTCATCTCGTTTCGGACGTTTCAAAAACCTGACAATATATTCTTTTAAGAATCTTCGATGCTTTATAATATTGCACGAATTTTAATGACTTACACAATTTATACATCCAACTAAGGTTTTTTTCTAATCACAATTAAAAGTGAAAAGAAAGAATTATGAGACGCAAAGACGCAGCTTTAAAAAAAACAAATAAAGTATACTTCGCTTTGTTCTATTACACAATTACTGATATAAAAAAATATTTTTTAGAGAAAGAATTGCAATAATATTAAAATTAAATAAATTGTAATATAATTTTATCTTGAAAAATATTAAAGAAATTTATTACAATATGAATTCGCCACATTTAATATTTGGCACGTCAATTGTATTAATGTTATGTTGTAACGAATCGTAATTTTAGATAAAAGAAAATATGTTGAAAAGTAAAAATTAGAAATCTAAAAAACGATACGTTTATAATATATTTTCTGGTAAGCAGAAATATTTATTTATATTTTAAAACACACTTCGAATATATTTCATATTTTCTTAGTGAGAGTATGCACTTTTTCTTTTTACAAATATTTTAGCATATACCACATACACATATCCTCTCTTCTTTTCTAAATCGTTAAATTTTATCATTTTATCGGGTAAATACAAAATAATGAAAATGATTGTTATATTTTTTTGAATAGCCAAAGCGAAGCAGCCAATAAAATAAGAATAAGAATCTATTTTTTAAAAAATCATAGAAGCAAGCATCTTGTGCAACGTGTTCATTATAAATTATATTGAAAAGTTTATGAGAGAATTTTACATAGAGAACACGATTTATATAAAAATTAATAACGGGCAACGTAGAAATAAGAATGGATAGAGAACTGAAAATAATTTAATGCGTACTGTTTACAGAATATGAAGCTCGGAACCGATAGTGACGTATATTTCATCAGTCCAGGCTAATCTAGTAAACGATTTTTACGATTGACGGGAATTTTGCAGAGAATTTTTGCCTACATCCATTCAGGAAGATTAGACGAGTTCACGTCGCTTCCGAAGGCACTGATTCTTCGTTCGCAAATATTTAAGATTACGTCCGTCGTAAGCGCGACACTTTTAGAGCTATGTACAATCAACTTGAACTAAATTGGCGAACCGTTCCTCTCTCGGAAACAAGAACTGAAAAGAGTGCGCGACATTATCACGTTACTGCTTTTAAGTACCGTTGTTCTTCCCGTGATTGTGTAAGTTCGGCCTTAATGTCACTGCGCCCTCGACCCAGAAATTTGGCCTTTCGAGCATATTCTGCCAGAGAGACAACTCGCGGCCGGTAGCATCCATCCAATCCACCGATTTCCCATAATGCTTGCCTGAAATGGAGATTCGCGTTTGTATTATAAAAAAATATCTTTGCCAAATTTGTAGAACAGTGCGAACTAATCAATTTAGCGAACTAAATATTCAAAGAAAACATTTTATTAATTAAATTTTCTCCAATTAGATTTCGAGAAATTATTATTTCTCCTATCTGTGTGACAAGATATACAATTAATAAATTCAATTTGATTGTTAAGGGGATCTTAAAGCTGTTTATATTACCGATTAAATCATAATTTTTGTATAACAATTACTTTTTCCTCTTTTATAGATTCAAAAATCCTTTTCCAGGATTAAAATATACGCATTAATACGTGTCTGTGAGGTGAGCAGTTCATGTTGAAAACGACAAAAAATTTTTCTTAAGATTTCAATTTCGAAATTTTTTGTCGTTCTAGGAATAAATTCTTCTTTGCAAAGCACATAATTTCGTTTCAAGGGAAACATTTTTTCTACGCTTTCTCCGAAAAATCTTCGAATTGGCTTCATAAATTGCACATTTTTTTTTACAGAATTGAAGAATGCATTAAAAAAGTCCCGCAAAACAGAATTTCACGAGAAAATCGGAAAAAAATTAAAAAATTCAATTTTTCTAGCAACGTATAATTATTGTCACCTGAGATTAACATTTGCTTGATATAAAATCTTTATAGCTTGTAAGTTGAAAATAAGCATAAGGCGCGATTCAGATTGCTTAAACGAACAATACTAAGTTCGTGGAATTTTGACAAACTCAGTATTGTTCGTTTAAGAGGGCAAACTCATCATAAATCGTAACTCATGTAACTCTGCAGTACATATAAGTAGAGTGTCCAAAGTGGTACCGAGCGCAGGTAAACGACGCACGCAAGAGCGTTCTTCGTTGGTGATTTTCCAACGGTTATTTTTGAAATCATAACGTCTCCGAGGCTACATGCAGTTGTGAGGCAGCGTGTTGTTTGTACGCCACGTGTTTTCTGTAGTATATCGCCGTTTTTTCACATTTAATAATAATACTTTCATTAAAATGAGTCGAAAAATCAACAAAAAGCCGAATTAACATGAAAAATCAACATGAGCCGAATTATCGCCCAAGTCGTCCTCGTCGCCGAAGAGTATCGAGTAAAGAACCGCGTGTGCAAGGAGAAAACGAAGAAGACATGCCTCAGGACGGAGCGTCAAGCTCAGCAAAAAAAATGAAAGTGTCTAACACCGATGTTATAGTGAATTTGAGTTTTTGCTACAGAATAATTGAATTTGTCAGTGTTTTTCGGCTATTTCTGATCTAGTTATCTGCAGAAAGTGTAAAAAGAACTTACAGTTTGGACAATCGGAAGATAGAGGACTTGGTTTCAAAATATCAATAAAGTGTAAGTGCGGTACTGTGCTCATTGATTCCGGGCCGTTAATTCGAAATAGTTTCGAAATAAATAAGCGAATCGTTCTTGCTATGAGGGAGTAGCAAGAGCAGGTATAAACATATTTTGTGGAATAATGGACTTGGGAAAGGGATTAAGCCAAAATAGCTACGATAATATAGTGCAGCACCTTCACGAGTCTTGCAAGAAATTCTTCGAAATTTCCTGCAAACAAGCTGTGAATAAAGAAATTCAGCATAATAAGAAAATGGAACAATCTCTTTTAAAGTTTAGTGTAAGCGAAGACGGGTCTTGGAAGAAGAGAGGCTTTTCATCTTTGTTTGGAGTGATGACATTAATTGCTAATAAAACGGGTAAAGTCATTGATTTAATTGTTAAAGATAGTTACTGCCAAGCTTGTACGTATTTTCAACAACATCGAAATGACGTACAATCTGACATGCACAAAGAAAACTGTCCTATAAATCACCAAGGCTCGTCGGGAAAAATGGAAGTGGACGCGATGCTTGAAATGTTCCAGAGGTCGGAAGAAAAGTATGGAGTCAAATATATTAATTACATCGGTGATGGGGATTCAGAGACATTCAAAGCTATTGCAGATGCTAAACCCTACGGTGACGATTGTATCCCGACGAAAAGTTTAGGAGGATACACACAGAATGCCAACGAGTCGTTTAATGCGACAGTGTGGCGTTTGACTCCTAAACATCTAAACTGCGGTTGGAAAATTGTGGAATTGGCAGCATTTTTGGCTGGAGGAATGTTCAACGACGGCTACAATTTCATTTTAAATATAATGAATGATATGGAGTTTCAAATCGGCCTACATTGCAAAACCTTCGCAGACGAGCAAACCCACCACCGAGTCCGACGACAAAATCGCCGTAGCGATAACGCTACGAAAGAGGCCAGGACAGCAAAAAAAAGGAGATGGCAGCTCAAATGGATGAACTGGCTGAAGAAGAAGGCATACTTTACGAGTCCGGTATCGCAGATTAAGCGTTATATTATGTAAGTCCGATTAAACACTATTTTTTCGTATCAGAAACTTCAAAGGCGATTTACTCGAAAAGCGTTTTTTCGCGCGCCGTGCAATGTAGCTCAGCGAATTTTTTACGGATTTGCATAAAACTTTGCAGAAATACTCTTTAACTTATTGGCTATTGCATGACGTTCTCCTTTTTTTTTAAAAAAAAAATTTTAAATATTACTTTTTACCAATTGTTTATAAATAAATATGGTACTTTTTTTTCAAAATGCTCCTCAATTTTCATTTTTTTTGTTTTTTTTTCTTCGTCATGCAAAGCGTTTTTACACATTTTAACTGTAGAATTTTGGTTTTTTGATTTTAGATAAGATTTGAGACATGTAAGCTGCACGGCGCAAAAGTGAGGTCCCAACTTCCAGTAGCTGAAGCGCCGCCATTTTGCAATATTTTTGTCTAAAAAAAATGTGAAAATTCCGTCAAACGTGTCCTTTAAGATGTACTTTGTTTCATTTTGATATCTACTACCAATTTTTTGTAATAAATTCTTGAAAAAACGTGCGTTTACATGAGTTTCCCCCCTTAAGCAATCTAAATAGCGCCTTACGCTTATTTTCAACTTATAAGCTGTAAAACTTTTATATCAAGCAAATATTAATCTCAGGTGACAATTGTACGTGCCAGAAAAATTGAATTTTTTAATTTTTTTTCCGATTTTCTCGTGAAATTGTGTTTTGTGGGACTTTTTTTAATGCATTCTTCAATTCTGTAAAAAAAATTGTGCAATCTATGAAGCCAATTTGGAGATTTTTCTTAAAACGTAATCGTGGTAAATAGGACGACTTTAGAATTCCCTTAAGAAAATAAATAATCTCAATATATTCGTATACACAATTTAAAGTAATGATTTTATATAAATACCCGTGCCAAGATTAAATCGAACGCCGCCAAGGAATTCGTTGCTAGCAATTCGGTCATGGTCCCAGACTGTCAATTCTAATCCGCGTTCCGCCAATTCTTGTAAACTGACATCCTTATAGATGAACGTATGACCCCAAACTGGTGAGCCGCCAGACCTACGAACGACGCCGGTCTTCTGCTTACCAGATCGTCCTTTGTCGGGAAGCAAATAACTGAAAGACATTACAATTTGAAACAATGCAGGTGGTATAAGAATTTTTTCTAAACTTTAAAAACATCTTTATGACTTAAACACAGGTGATAACACAATTTTTATTAACTGTAATCATAAGTATACTATACATATATATTATTATATTTTTTTATGTAATATCCTGATATACAATATTATATAAAAAATTGAAACATATATTCCCTAATTTAAAAACAAAAAAATTATAAATTGCACTTATTGTGTCACATAATAGAAATATTAATTCATACAATCAAAAGTAAGAAATAAATACTCAAAATGAGGGAAAGTATACCTTTTACAGAAGGGGTCGCAGGTACCCGAGTTTTTGCCGCGCGTCTGCAGATTTCTAGCCTCCTTGACAAGTACGTGGAGTGCGCCGCGGCTCCAGTTCTTTTTCGTTTTAGAACTGCCACGTTCCGCGCTGCTTTCCCGATCGCGTTCTTGTTGCGCTGGATCCGGCGGAACAAACTTCAGGCCAACGATCACCTCACCTTTATATGCAACCGGATCATCAAACGGCTCCGTCTGTAAGCAATAATATGGGACTTGTTGCATTCTTTTTTTTTTAATTACGTAAATGAGATGCTGAAAGACTTATATAGGAAATCAAAATTTAGAATTCTTTTCATAAAAGTAATTTTTCGCATCGCAAATTTTTATTAGAGAGAGAGAGAGAGAGAGAGAGAGAGAGAGAGAGAGAG
>NW_017298142.1:104610-136886 GCF_001594075.2 Trachymyrmex cornetzi
CTAGATAACAGTAGCGAGTTTAAATTTATTTGTATTTAATACATAGAGATATATAAACGTTTCGATTTGTCATCAGATCATCTTCAGTATTTAAATTAAATCTTTATAAATTCAACATAATTAAGCGACTCATTCATTACACACATATTCTACGGTTATATTTCGAAATTGTTCATTTCTACTATTTAACAATTATCCAATATATCTTGCATCTAATACATAAGTACGTGACTATATCCAACATAGTTGTTCGTCCTATTATATTCCAATTTATGGGTGCTCCAGATTTGTAATTCTCTTAAGTCAGATTCCATACGTGGTTGTATCATAAGAAGATAAGTGATTCTAATGCAAGTTACATAATAATCAGTCAAAAATAAATTTATCATACACGATTACTAAATTGTCATACCTTTCCATTGTGTCATAACGTATTAAAATTCATCATTTTGTCTATTTATAATATAATTTATCTTGATATTAATAATCGAACACATAATTTCCCGATTCTATTAAGAAGAATATTAAATTAAATTAATTGAGAGAAAGAACGAAATTTTTTTATTAATTAAAAACAAGAAATTCATCACATACCTGTGTTCTATTATTTCACAATAATTAGTATTATAAAAGTCGAATAACTTATTATAACAGCCACCTTCCAACAATTTTATCGAAGATCAACGGATAACCGATCATTCAACACGATAAGAAGGAACCGACTAGCTTCTTTGTTTGAATGTCTCGACTTATATATTGAATTCACTTCTACACGTTGTGGAGAGAGAAGTTGATATTAGTGGGAAGAAACATTTAACAAAGGTAAGTATGGTTCTGGAAATTTTTCTGTGTCTATTTGTTTATGCCATTTTTGTTTTTTTTCTATAAATAATTTCTGATGTTAATCTTTTATAAAAGGAAGGTTCAGTGTCTAAAATTTTAATGTCTTCCCAATTTAAATTATGTCCCCAATTTAAATTATTGAATTTGATGCTCTGACACTACTGATTGTGAGTTTTGGTTTTTTTGTCTGATTTATGTTCTTTTATTCTAGTACCAACCTCCTTTGAAAGTGGCTATTATAATAAGTTATTCGACTTTTATGATACTAATTATTGTAAAATAATAGAACACAGGTACGTGATGAATTTCTCGTTTTTAATTAATAAAAATTTCATTTTTTCTCTCAATTAATTTAATTTAATATTCTTCTTAATAGAATCGGGAAATTATGTGTTCGGTTATTAATATTAAGATAAATTATATTATAAATGGACAAAATGATGAATTTTAATATGTTATGACACAATGGAAAGGTATGACAATTTAGTAATCATGTATGATAAATTTATTTTTGACTGATTATTATGTAACTTGTATTAGAATCATTCATCTTCTTATGATACATCCAAGTATGGAATCTGACTTAAGAGAATTACAAATCTGGAGCAGTCCATAAATTGGAATATAATAGGACAAATAGGACGAACAACTATGTTGGATATAGTCACGTACACTAGAAATGAATAATTTCGAAATATAACCGTAGAATATGTGTGTAATGAATGAGTCGCTTAATTATGTTGAATTTATAAAGATTTAATTTAAATACTGAAAGTGATCTGAGAGAGAGAGAGATGACAAATCGAAACGTTTATATATCTCTCTATGTACTAAATACAAATAAATTTAAACTCGCTACTGTTATCTAGCGTTCGTGGAATAAGCCTTTCAAACCAAACAACTATTTTCTTTCGACCCACGGTTTCTTTATTATTTGTTAATTATATAAATTAATTTAAATTATAAATTATATTAGGCGTACAACTTTGCTTCCGCCGTTTTATAGATGGCTTTAGCGGTAAGTGGTGGTAGAAATAAATAGATCATAGACGTCATACGATAAACTTGGGCATCTGTCAACATAACCCCATAGAAACATTAGTCGATTTGTGTCTGCATCATAAAGTTATTCTCGATTGAAAATGTCAATTTACGAGCCAAATTCTCGTCATTTGCGGGAGGTTTTAATTTTCTGCTTCAGTATGAAGAAATCTGCGGCTGAGGCTCATCGAATGCTCTCAAATACTTATGGTGAGGCCGCTATTAGTGAAAGAACGTGTCGTGAGTGGTTTCAACGCTTCAAGAACGGTGATTTTGACGTCGAAGACCGGCATAGCGGTGGAAGAGAGAAGGTTTTCGAAGATGCAGAATTGGAGGCATTACTTGATCAAGACTCGTGTCGAAATCAAGAAGAATTGGCACGATCATTGCGAGTGACTCAACAAGCCATTTCAAAACGCCTCAAAGGCATCATGGGAATGATTCAGAAGCAAAGAAATTGGGTGCCGTACGAGTTGAAGTCGAGAGATGTTGAACAGCGTTTGTTTGCTTGTGAACAGTTGCTTGAAAGGCAAAGACGGAAGGGATTTCTGCATCGCATTGTGACTGAGGACGAAAAATGGGTTCATTACGATAACCCCAAGCGCATAAAATCATGGGGAGTTCCCGGCCATGCTTCCACGTCGACGGCCAAACCGAATATTCACGGCTCCAAGGTCATGCTCTGTATTTGGTGGGACCAGCTCGGCGTAGTGTATTATGAGCTGTTAAAACCGACTGAAACAATCACAGGCGATCGGTATCGAACGCAATTGCTGCGTTTGAGCCGAGCATTGAAAGACAAACGGCCGCAATACGAGAGACACGATAAAGTGATTTTGCAGCATGACAATGCTCGACCCCATGTTGCGAAAGTGGTCAAACATACTTGCGGAAACGTTGAAATGGGAAGTCCTACCCCACCCGCCGTATTCTTCAGACGTTGCTCCCTCTGACTATCACTTGTTTCGATCAATGGCACACAGTCTGGCTAACCAGCACTTCCGGTCTTATGAAGAAGTAAAAAATTGAATCGATTCGTGGTTCGCCTCAAAAGATGACCAGTTTTTTCGACGCGGGATTCGTACGCTGCCCGAAAGATGAGAGAAACTTGGCCAGCGATGGACAATACTTTGAATTATAAATGTGTGACTAGTTTTTTACAATAAAGCCTCGAATTTCGGAAAAAAAACGGCGGAAGCAAAGTTGTACGCCTATAATTATAATTTAATTATAATTAAATTTAACGGCAAAGGAGCATGAAACCATTGCACAGGTTGTTTTTTGTGATATTTAATATATTGCTAAGATTCAGATTAAATTTAGACGGTTCGGCCAATATTTGGCCATCATTAGTAAAAATATAAATAATCCTACATTAGTTACATAAATTTAAACAATAAAATTTGCAGTTACACAATATAATTAAAAATCACGGTCGCTTTCATTTTGTTCCTGAGACCAAATACATGGTTGATAAAGTAATGAAATTTTTTCGAATTGTGTAGAACCAGAATTCCCGAATTCTAATATAAAATGAATATGCTATTATTAATGCATTCTAATCTAATTATTAAGAAGTTACAATTCTTTACCTGTTTTTTCAGCAATTCGGTGAAATTTGTGCGTCATCGTAGACAATGTAACAAAACGAACAGATGGAATATCTCATCGTGATAGCGTGTAAATTTTATTTGTTGTTACTTTGTTATATATATGTGTCGGATATTTATATGTACGCAAAAGTTGAATTTCATGAAAAAATATCTCAATCTTAAAAAATTCACACTTTATTATTAAATGGTTATTTTTTAGGTTTTATTTTTTCGACTATATATATCAGAAATAGAATTAAAAACTTTAAAAATAAACGTAGTTTAAACAAAAAGAATGACTGTAATGACAATAATAAGGACCTGGATCCATAGTAAAAAAGTTTTTTGTC
Organism: Trachymyrmex cornetzi; assembly: GCF_001594075.2. Lineage (NCBI taxonomy): Eukaryota > Metazoa > Arthropoda > Insecta > Hymenoptera > Formicidae > Trachymyrmex > Trachymyrmex cornetzi. The sequence goes on from NW_017298142.1 coordinate 108,437, forward strand.
ATACCATATATAAACAATTTATCCGAAAAATTCAAAAAAGTATCACAATAGATGCAAGGGTTTAATATTGCGTATAAACCAATCAACGGACTAAACAGATTCATTAAAACGGGAAAGTCACATCGCTTATGCAAGGATGACCATTGTGACGTAGTTTACAAGATGCAAGGGTTTAATATTGCATATAAACCAATAAACGGACTAAACAGATTCATTAAAACGGGAAAGTCACATCGCTTATGCAAGGATGACCATTGTGACGTAGTTTACAAGATAAATGGTTTGAACTGTGAATCTTCTTATGTCGACCAAACAAAAAGAAAATTAGAATTTATTACACTTCAGCGTACAGCCAAAAAGGGGACTTGGCTTACAAAACTCCTTCATTCCTCCATACCTCGCCCACATGCTATCACACATGTATATATAAATATATTTTATGTATTATTACGCGATTTAAAATATTACACCTATCTCTTTACTTTCCTACTTTTCTGATTAACCTTCTTACTTCTCTTCTTTACCTACTTTATTTCTTTGTACTTTTCCACTTTTATCTTATAATTATATCTGATTCTAATGCTATATATTCTCTTTTAATAAATACGTTCTTTTTATATCATAGCCTTATCACAGCTTATTTTATCTCCTATTTGTATCCTACTTACCCATTAATTCTTCTTTCTTATTTTCTTTTCTTTTTTTTTATCTAACACCATTCTACTCATACATTTCCTCTATGTCCTCTCCTGAATCTATTCTCATCTTCTTTTTACTTCTTCCCTCTCTTTCCATAATTTCCTTATTATTTCCTCTTTCTTTCCTCATCTAAGTCCTCATCATGCAATCTCCTTAAGATCTCTTCCTTTTCTTTTCCTAATTTAGTAAACCTTTCCCTTATTTCCAAACATTCCTCTACATAGTGCTGCAAGTTGTCTTTTCCATTTTCACAAAATATACAGTTTTTCTTCTGTTCTTCCACCTAATATTTATTTCCTTCCTCTAAGTTACCACATCTTAACTTGAACAGGGCTCTCACCTCTTCTCTTCTTTTCCTTTCCTCTAGGTTTTCTTTCCTCAAATATTCAGGAACCCTACTGTTTACCTCTATTTCCTTATAATCTCTTGTTGTACCTAGTCTTACGAATTTTACAGTCCTCCCACTGTCTTTGCACCTCTCTTTTCCTGTTTATTAATTGATTCTCAAAACCTTCCTCCAATATATCACTTCTCTTGCTTTTATATCCCATCCATTCCTATTGTAATACCTCCTCCTTTTCTGTCCGTATACGTCCCCCCATTCATCCTTCTTCTTTTCTTCCCAACTCGCTTTCACCAGATTTCCTACCTTATCTGATTTTATTTTTGGTCAAATCTCCTTGCTCTTATTCCCCATCCTACTCTGAATTTGTCCATAAGGAGTTCCCTCATAATTAGATATCTTGGAGTGCAAAAGTTCAGACTAAACATCCATCTTATATAATCCATCATAACCTTTTCTAATTCCTGTTTCTCCTCCCATCCTAACAAAAAGAAAATTAAAAACACGAATTAAAGAATTTAAGGCTGACATAAGAAAATTCACTGTTGCAATGTTGGTGGTCCCGCGCCACCAAGTTGACAATGAGCATGAATTAGATTGGGAAAACATTAGCATTCTAGATACAGAACAATCTTTGTATAAATGAAGAATATTGGAAATAATATACATAAAAAGTTAAAGGAGAGGTACAAATAATTGATACTGGAGGATTGCCCGATGCTTATCTGCCTCTTAAAAAGATCTCTCTCTCTCTCTCTCTCTCTCTCTCTCTCTCTCTCTCTCACTAAAGAATAGTTCGAGAAAGTTCTCAACTTTTGCGCACATATAAATATCCGACACATAACAAAATAACGACAAACAAAATTTACACGCTATCACAATGATATTCCATCTGTTCATTTTGTTACATTGTCTACGATGACGCACAAATTTCACCGAATTGCTGAAAAAACAGGTAAAGAATTGTAACTTTTTAATAATTAGATTAGAATGCATTAATAATAGCATATTCATTTTATATTAGAATTTGGGAATTTCCGTTCTACACAATTTGAAAAAATTTCATTGCTTCATCAACCACGTATTTGGTTCTCAGGAACAAGATGAAAGCAAGCGTAATTTTTAATTATATATATGACTGCGAATTTTATTGTTTAAATGTATGTAACTAATGCGGGATTATTTATATTTTTACTAAAGATGACCACAGATATTGGCCGAAACGTCTAATTGTAAGTTTAATCTGACAATCTTGTTAGTAATATATTAAATATCACAAAAAAAAAACAGTCTGTGCAGTGGTTTTATGTTTCTTTGTCGTCAAATTTTATTATTAAAAACCACTTTCTTATTAATCATATTAATTATAATTATATTTTTTAATTATACATTTTTTATCTAATATATGTTAACAAATTGTACTAGCAAGTAGTCTGATATTCTGCTGTTGGTCCTTGATTTAAAAAATTAAAGAAATGAAAACGTTATATTGATATATTTGATTATGTTTACGACACATACAATACTTATTTGTATAAGAATTATACACTCTGCATTCACATGCGCTTATATCGGACCACATCGAAAGCATTTTAATTAAACAGCTTTGAAGTTGCAGCCTGCGTTTCGACGGAAAGAATGAATAGCAATGTTTTCTGCTGAATGTTCAGTGACGCAATCTACTAAATGCACAATGATGTAATCTATCCGATGCACAATGAACAGAGACTTACTTCACTCGGAAACGATTAGTGATTCTATAGTTTTAAAGTTTCGAGATACACTTCTTAATTTTTCGAAGAAAAGTCAATGCCGTTGTCTGCATTATTTTAATATTATAATGAGCGATAAACTTACCCTCTCTTGAAGAGGATACCAATGTGGCGTTGGATCGTCGAATATCTTGTTTTCCAGCGGCATTCGCACTTCGCCGAGGAAATCATTGCGACCGAACATGTCCGAATGCCAAACCGTCAGCCATAGTGTTCTTGTCTCCAGACCACTCAGACTCATATGGAACTAAAATCGCGCGATGACGAAACATCGAATCTCTAATTGTCATGCAAACAAGCAACGGATGTTTGTGCCAACTCACGTTGGACAACTTACCTTTAACGTTTCGTTAAACTCTGGATTTAATGTGTGTTTCTTCACTTTCGTCTTTCTTTTACCGCTTTTCGATTTATCTGGCAGCAAATATACCTTGACGTATCTGGGAGAAGGAAAAAAGAATAAAAAAATAATAAAATAATAAAAAGCTGAACATATTTAATTTTCAAAATATTGTCTTTTATAAGCAACGCTTACAAAAAATGTTTGTAAAATGAAATATGATCGGAAAATAAGATTAAACTATATATTTTTGTATAAAGAAATAATGAAATTTATTCTATTTAAATATAATAAAAAAAGAATTGAATAGACGCACGTTATGATAGCTTTAAATGGGGTACTTACGGATCCGATCGTTTGCGCTTTACATCTACTGGTGCGAGGTTCTTGCACTTGGTCACGTGCACCTCAAACGTCAAATTCTTGTAGTCGTACTGCAAGGCGAATTCTACCTCACCTGTGACTACTACGGACCGACAACAACGTCCCTCGCCCGCACCACTGTATACCGACGCCATCGAGTCCGAGCGTGCCTGGAATCGCGAGAATTAGGGTCATGAGGACTTTAGAACGGCGATCTCAGAGTCGTAAAGTTCGCGTCGTTCTCTCGGTGAGAGCGCTTGTCTGTCGTTCTGTTAATCCGAGTGAGATGCAACGTTGTAATCTGCTTCGCGTTAAATCGCAATAATAGATATGGTTTCTCTTGAAAGTTGGGAATGAGAAGGGCAATGGGTTCGAGCGAAACGTAGCTAGCTGCAATCTGACGTCCATCCTCCATGCACAAGGCGAACAAGAAATTTTTAACGCATTACAACTTACCCCGAGACTCGACAGAGACGACCGAGTGGCGAGATGGCCCGGATCGATGTCGTCCATGTCTAAGACTGTATGACTAGAGCCTGCTCGTGATCCCGCTCCGATAATTGGTGTGCTGCATGCTTCCGACAAACTGCTTCCATCGTCTATAGATAATCACAAGGAAACTTGATTACTCAAACTGACTCAGTGTCCAATTGTCAAGAGATAACATGAATAGAAGATAAAGTTCTATTTAAAAAAATGTTCATGCAAGCTTCAAAACAATCATCAATATCATTTCAATGAGTATACTTTCGGAGGTCTTGCTAAATTATTAAATATTAGTAAATATAATTTTGTCGTTGGTTCGATCAATTAATTTTATTGTTCATTTCAATGAAATTTTAATAATGTAAAATAAGGTAATATAGGACATAATTCATAGATGATAATAATAGTCGTACTTAATTTATTTGTCTATTTTAATTAAAAATTTTTACTTTAAAATAATATTTTAAGGTGATTTTTGCAATTGTTTTAAATAATTTTTCATTTGCGCACGTAAATCTTTATATTTTTCATATGAATTATATTTATATACACTTATTTATATTTTATTATATTTAGATTTAATTAAGTTTAATTATAAATAATGTCGATTAAATTTTTCTACTACTTTTGCCGTCTCTTTAGATCTAATGTTATGTTGCTTTTTAACTAACTTATTATCAATTCAGGAATGTTCATCGCGGATACTTTCTGTTGTCCGTATCGCGTTGAGCATTTGGCAAAGATACTCGCGGGAAATTCTAGCTCTGAATCGCTCTGCGACGCTTTCTTCTCATCAATAACCGACAGTGATTTCTTCTCTTTCTTCGAAAGGATTGGCAGACTCCCAATTACGCACTTCATTCCATTGTTCAAAGTTCTACTACTAAACGAAAATTTGCTCTTCGAATCCGAGGTATTGATCGAAAAATCATCCTTGCGACTTGTCAATGAAACTTCGCTGTTAACATTGGATGTCTGCAGAAACTCATCGTCTTTCGATATCTCATATTCACGTTTTGTTAAAGGAATTTTCTCCAACGTGAGTTGACTATCATTTTCCAATTTTGCAGAATCGATAGGTAAAATTTGTAATTCGATGGACTCCGTCTTCTCTTTCCTATTCATTTTGTTCGCATCATTCGATTTTGAACGCGAATCTGTTTTTTGTCCCGCGTAACAAGAACCACAGCAGCACTCTAGCAACCAATTCGAAGCAAGACGTTGCACCATTTTACTAGTGGTCCAGGATTTTCGAGTAGAAGATTCCTTGAAAGTTGAATAACGAGCACTCTTTGTCATTTTTTTTGCATTAATTCAGTTTTTGGACTCGATAGATTTTTCTCACTGGCTAATTATTTTCATTTCGTTTTCTAGATTCATACCTCGGAGCGAGTTTACGAAAATCAGAATGAGTTTCACTAAATTATACGAAGATTGAGATTTCGTCTCACGTTAACTTTCTAATTTTGACTAATGAAAGAATAATATTATTTTTAAAGATTTAAAATTAAAAGTAATAATGATATTATATACATAATAATATTTAATATTTGCTGATTATAATAACAGGAAATGTCGAAAGAGATGTAATGCGGAACGAAACACTCGTTATACTGATGGATTTGTTCATGCAAAGAACTATTCGTTCTTTAGCTAGACGGAACAGGGACAATGATAATATTTTTCCTTCCTGCCTTCCTGAACGAATAGCATGTTAACAGTGTTTACGTTCAAGGCCCAGTATCTGGCGAGTTTTGATAACGAGTTTTGATACGATAATTGTAGACGAGGAAGTCGTAAAATCATACAGAAAATTCCTACACGAAAAAAGACGCTATTTAAGTAACGATACAATTTTTCTAATTTTTTTTCTTAGATATCTAAATCTTTAATATATATTTCAATTTTTAATTTGTTCTGAATCAGTTCAAAATCATTCACCTTTATTTTTTTTGTATCGAAATTTCATTATTAAACTTCGGTGTTTATCGATTTCACGATCCTCATTTGTGTTTCTTGCAACTTGACGCGACGTTTATCGAAAAAATGTGCGCGCAGACTGCATTATGTTTGCGAAACAAAAAATATGCAAATTTAGTAGATTTGTTAAAATAGATAAAAAGCAAACATTCCTAAATGTATCGTATATAAGCGTCACGTTACAAAAGCAGAGACATTTGCTTTTTATTTGTTAAGATAATCAACGTTATGCTGAATAATGGCGAAATGATTGTAATGAACATTAAATGTTGGGTAACATTGTTTACCGATAATCAACGTGATAATCATCGTTTTGCGATGCGACCTAACCTAATCATGTCCGATAATATTCCGATAACGGTAGAGTTAGATGTGCGCGAATCAATTTACGGCTTTTGTAAATAGACAAATGTGTGCCAAGGTGAACGCATCAAGATATCGCCGTGCTTCGTCTGAGAAAAATGACTTTCATATGTGCAAATACGTGTATACCGTGCTCTATCAATTTCGACGTCATCAGTTAAAGAAAGTTTGTCATAATCCCACGTAGATATATATCTAAGAAAAGTCATTCTTCACATTTAATTGTATTGTATCACAGTATTATATTATCATATACGTTACTGTACTAATTAAGACTGAATTTTTATAAAATTTCACATGGAAAGGGCGCTTAAAATGGTTGCTAGAACGTCAATCTTTTTATTATGCTTAAGATTCCTAATTATTTCGATGATCTAACAAAACTATAATTTTCAGATTTGTATTTAGCTAAATTTTTAGATACTTCAACAAAATTATTCTTTTCGTGTATTCGTAGGTTTTAATATATACTTTTCTTGTCTCTTTTATTTTTTAAATTACTTTTCTTAAATTCTAGAATTAGCATGTTTTGCATTTCGTAGTATGTAATTTAGTTCGTCGCAGATCCTGTCACTAAAATGAAGATTGATTCTCGTAGACACTCCCGCGTGTTCATGTCCCACGCAATACGAGATGGGGGAAGGTTAATTAAATCACCCGGTCTTTCCGAGCACAAAGTAATCACGCGTCTGTCTCGTCAGCAGTAATTTCGCCACCATCGGATTCTCTTTCTGCGAATTTGATCTTGGGCTACCTCCAGTTCTCATCGCATGAAAAACGCAATTCGCCCGTTATTCACATGAACTGTACGCGTACACGCACGTGAACGACGTATCAGGGGCATAGTACTACGCATCGAGAACGTGGGCGAAAGTATTCTGTAGTGCTTCGCCTGACACGAGAGAACTCACAATCAGTCTCAAAACGGTCGATTAGGCAAATTTATCCATTAACCGTAATAAACATAATACAAATGAAATTACAAAAGAAATTATGTACTTTTGGTGAATAAATATATAATTAATTTTTCAGCTTTTCATACGTATTTCTATCATTTTCGTGATATACCTAATAAGTAAATTTCTATAATTATATTTAGTCCGGTGTTACTTTGGCAAATGCTTTTATTCAATTCTCTCGGCATTACACGTTTATTATTTATTACACGTTCAATATACAATCATTCCGTTTTACTTACGTTATCATTTTTCCTTTTTTTATATATTTGATATATATTCCGTGTATCTTTCTTTTAAAAAACGCTATTGTACGTATCTGCGAATAATTAAATTATTCACTATCGGAATTATTCGCTAGGATCATGGAAAGGATTGTATGCATACGTACGTTTCACCACATACGCAATAACTCGTATTAGCAATTATCGAATTACTCTATCAAATGAGGACATATTGCTGTGATAAATTAATATCAAAAGAGTTGATTCAACTAATTTCCAAGTAATATACAGTAAGTATTTATATAAGAAAATTTTTTTATAAAAAAAATTTTATTTGTAGAAAATAACATTAATTAGCAATTTTATGCAATGAATATATTCTGTTCTAACAAAAACAAACGAGTTTCGCATGTATTCCTGATTTTAGAAGCTAAATTTCTTAATTGTACGAATACTTTTTGAGCATCCAAAGAATATAATTTTTAATTTTTACTTATTTTTCAGACGATATATTTTCTATAATTAATGCACATCTCTTTGGTATATAATTTTAAGAAACATACAGTTTATTTTATTCTTTATAAATAAATTGTTAATTCAGCAAAAAATTAATTAAACGTCAAATCGATGTCAAATTGGTGTTGAAATCATCGTATCGATATTGATTCGACATCAATGATTCGATGACTTGTTTCTCGCTGAATATTTACTTTTTAAAAATAGAGCTTTTTAAAAAAATATTTTCTCTGTATGAATACTTTTTGCACTGACTGTAGATAGCGCTAGAGATAAAATTTTGTTAATTGAAAACATTTTTAAACTTAATTATTTATCAAGATTATAATAAATTTTTTAAACAATCTTTCGACATCTCTTATATTAATTATTTTTAATAAATAATACCTATATTTATGAAAAATAATTAATAAAACGTAGAAAGTAGAAAGATTGTTTAAAAAATTAATCTTATTTTTTATACCGCATTTTCTTTTTATGCAACATTGGTCAAAGCAATATATTCACACAATTTTGTTAATATCGGTCGAAACGAATTGTAATCATAGAAATCTAAAGGATGTTGTGATGAGTATATAAGAGACGTAACGCGTCCTATTTCATGATTGTCCATGAAGCGAAGAACCGTTCTAGCAATCGTACAAAAAGCTTGACACGCATTCCAAAACTCACAGCAACGATAGTTCAACGACATTCGTGACTTTTTTAACGTCAACTTAATCCCTACCATAATTCGCTCGTTCAAGAGTTCTAGAGCTTTTGGGAATTTTTCTTTTACATTTTACGTATTTCGGTGACGCATAAACAAAGCTCTTAAGAAACATAAAAAGATTACGAATTGTTTATACGTATCAGGATCAATATTGATTAACCCCATGTTTCATTATAATATAGTCTAAGATACCTTATATACGTTTGCTGTTAGTTAGACAGCTTTCCTATGCAATGGAAGTAAAATAACTGTAATATCCTGCACTGCTTGCAGCATAAAACGGTGATTAAAAGTTGCATTAGTCCTTATTCGCATAAAAATTCATCTGGTTTAAGTGACATAATAACCATCGTTAGTTGGTGAATATAGAGCACTGCAATGTCTACGAACGTAAACCTGTCGCCGACCGATCTCTAACGAGCAAAAAAAGATGAACGAGTCTAACTGGCGAACGAGTATGGAGTTTCGCGACTCGGAAGTCACAAACGAGCAACGCACATAACGTAGAATGTGTGTATAAGCCGCGCATGATAGTCATGATGCTGTATTGACGTGATTTTACGAAAAAGATATCTAAAGCATCTTTTTTAGAAAATTAAAATGAGATATTTTAATTAAATCATTAAATTTTAAATAATTGAAAAACTGAAAGAGAGAGAGAAATAAAACATATTTAGAAAAATAAATTTAATTTCTTCAAAATGTATTTAATTTATATCTACTTTGTGCGCATCGTTTATAAAATAATGTTAAGAAAATTTTCACATTAATCGATTTAATCGGAGTATGTATTTTTTATCGAGTTCGAACTCGACTTTGTTCCAGTAAGTTGAATCGATTAACGGATGTATGTAATACTGTATATTAAAGGGAACTATCGAAGTAAGGAGCACAAGTAGAATAAGATTTGATTTTGACGTTTAATTATAGGATTTTTATTCCACGTATTTTATTCTACGTATTTTTATCCAACAGATACATATCAACAACTTTAAACTAAATATTATATACATAGTGTCCCGAAAGTTTTTGCCAATCACTTTTGTGTAGATAGAGCGGATTAAAAGTCCTTTACCATTTTGCAATTTTCGCAAAATAGCTAACAAGATATTAATTATTAAAAATTGCTAAATATTGGGTCTTGAATAATTTTTTACTCAAATACTATCAACTTTACAGAAAAACTGCAAGAGACAAAAATCATTTATTTTCTTCTCATAAAGTTCTGAGAATTTTTTATCAACTTTTTAGTACTGCGTTTTCTTATTTTTACCAACATAATAAAATACGATATTAAAAAATTTTGAAAAAATTTTGAAAAACTTCTCAGAACTTTATGAGAAGAAAATAAATGATTTTTGTCTCTTGCACCTTTTCTACAAAGTTGATGGTATTTGAGTAAAAAATGATCCAAGACCACAATATTTGGCAATTTTTAGTAATTAATATCTTGTTAACTATTGCGAAAATTGCAAAATGGTAGAGGACTTTTCGACTCAGTTTAGTCCGCTCTATCTACACAAAAGTGATTGGCAAAAACTTTCGGGACACCCTGTATATAATATTTAGTTTGAAATTTAATCACATTGACATTAAATTTTATTTTAAATGAAACTTTTATTCGTAAACAGAATTTCATACATGAAAGAATAATCGTTCGATGATGAAATTTTATGCACACGATTTTTTCCTCGAATCATGGATTAAAGGGTGGTTTTCTCTGTTATCGATTCGCAAGAGACGCAGCTGGAATCGGGAGTGGCAAGGACCTTATAATTTCATTAGATACTATATTGAACAGCAAAAACTGAATTTCATCGGAGTAAAGTTAATTTATTGCAATTAATAGATAATTGCTGAGTTTACAGTAACATTATTAATACGAGTAGAAAAAATTATTTTGTAAATAATATTATTTATTTTAGCTTTAAATAAAACTATATAATAAATATATTAATTCTTACATATAGCATAATGCACGTTATATATTCCATATTATATTAAATTAAAAACTAATTAATATAAAACTTTCATTTATCGTGACATTAGAATTGTATGAAAATATAATATAATTATTATAACTTTAAATGTATGTATTCAGATTGAAAGATCCATATAAAACCTAGATATATTAAAAGAAATAGATTAATTTCTCTCTCTCTCTCTCTCTCTCTCTCTCTCTCTCTCTATTATAAGAAATAAGAATATATTTTTTTAGCGGGAAGTACCAAAACGAAGAACGTTTTTAACGGTAGTTGCAGTAGTCTGAAGTTGCAACTGGTTCTCTCTAACCACTATTTTTAGCTGCGATAACTTGTTATGTAGGTAGGAAAAACATAGCTAGGCTAGATTATTATCGAGAGACATTCACATTCAGAAGTAGACTGGGTTAATGCTCGACAAACGTTGCGATATATTTCACCGATCGATAAGCCGGCCAAACACATAATGGTGCACGAAAACATTCAAACTGTTGATTTATGCATGTGCAAATATTCACGAAAATGTATTGTACACGTAAATTCGGTAAATAAAGTGGAAACTAAGGAACAATATAAATTAAATTCGTTACAAGCAAGCGAATGTTAAATATGTATAAATGTTGTTTTTACGACATCGCATTATGAGAATAACAGGGCGAAAGGTTTAACAATAGGTACGCATATGCGGAGTGTGTGCGGGTGCGAGGAGTGGCCCTTGCGTGGCATTATCGATTGTCGCGCGGGAGCTGCGGGGAGCTCGGTAGGGATGTCGGAGAAAAGAAAGGAAACCTCGTAATAAAGCAGTTGCACCTGTTACACACGGGCGAGCACCTGAACGAACACGCCACATTATCAGTGCGCGCGTTCCATTTGTCGTGCATAAAAATGCGCATTCTCTGCAGAAATGAAACGACACACGCGTTTTTCCGTATTTTGCAAAGAAAAAAAACACAGAGGCGATTGCTTCCGTATACTTCAGAAACTGGAGGATGCAAGTCCAGAGAAATTGTTCGTCTTCAGAAGAGCTCTGATTTCCAGAGAAACGAAGGGGCATATTTCCCAATTTGATAAACAAGAGGATGGATACAAAGACCCGTTCTAGTTAAAATTTGTCTGCAAATTAATATCCGTTCGTAGAATTTGATTTCAAATTTTATATTAGAAAATAAAATTATTTTTGTATAAAATCATAGCTATTTTTTATTGTAACATTCCGTATTATTTTTTAAATAATTGGATATTTGGATAGTTCTTTTAATTTCTTAACTTATTATATAACTTTTTATACATTCCGCTTTATCTCTTTTACCTATGTTATTATTATTTCGTTCATACTTTTACATCGTTTTGTACTCTTTTTTATTTATATTACTGAATTTTATACTATACACAAATTATATATTTCACATACTTTGTTGGCAACTAAATGTTATACATATTTATTTTTATATTTTTCAATTCATACTGTAGAATCTGGATTAACCTTTCGTAAGAAGGACTTATGAATTTGGCTTACTTAATGGCATTATCAACGACTTTTTTATATTTGGCTAATATCTTTTGTAATCGAACCATGACGTATATCCGGGATTTATTGTTTGACAACTACATATATTCATTGTTGGATATTCAGCGATATTTGAGTGTTTGGCGCAAATCCGGGATCTACCTTCGACTACATATAACTGAAATCAGGACCTAAACAGCGAAGGTCTACTTTTAATTATTTTTTGGCATTGTACTTTTATAATTAGTTATTTATGTTAATCTATTTCAGTCAACCGCTATTTATATACATATTAGTTTAGAACTTTGAAAATAACCCGAAGGTGGTCGAAACGTTAGTTTTTTTGTAAACATATTTTTATCTTGTTTTTACTTTCATGTTATTTAATGTCAATGTCAACTGTATTACATGTGCATTAAAATTTGTTTGTTTTGGCTCGTAGTTCTTCTTAGTTTGTTTTTCTTTTGATTTCTGCTTCATATTGTAATAATTTAATTGTAATAATTAAAACAGGCTTTTCAATTGCATAAATATTTTAAAATAGATAGTTTCGGATTTACTATATTTTTTTATTTCTCATTTAGCGTATATTTAAGGTTTCAACTTTTTCCTGAAAAAGTTTTTCCTTGAGCTATTTATTGATTTTATAGTTTATATCTTCAATATATATTTTTTTCTAACATGTTATGAAATCTACTTATTCTCTTCTTTTTTTTAAAGAGATATATATATAACATTATTGGCGGAAGGATAAAAGGTACTTTCATAAAGGTTGCGTGTCACGATCGTGTTTTATAGTCAAGTGCTGGCCAAGAAAATATTATGATGTCCAGAAAATGAAACTTTATGGTGTATGACGCAATGGAAAATCATGACATAATCGTAAATGAATTAATTGAATTTATGCTAGAGAAAAAGCAAATGTGTATGTGTGTGTTTGTGTGTGTAACGGATGTATAAAGAGGTGTCGGAGAATTAGCTCAGATTTGTTATTACACCAAATTTCACGCGACAAGTAGCACGCTTTCGCAATATTATCCCGATTTTCGCAGCGTTTACGCCTTCAGAGGAGACAACTGAAGAATTTGCCGTTACTCGGATTGCTCAAGTTTACAGATAAAAATCACGTTCGCTTTTGCGCATGTAAAATGTATAAGTATACAATATAGCCCCTTGTCTTTCTTTCTCTCACGATCAAATCGTTCGACAGTACATTTTTGAAGTGTAACAGGCAATTTCTTCTTGACAAAAGTTTTCAGAAAGATTTAATTTTGCTTATAATAAATTTTATATACCATAAAACTTTATCGAGTAAGTGAAAATTTTTTCGAAAAAATTAATTGTTACTTGTTTCATCCAATAAACAGGCTGAGCGTAGATAAGATAAGATTACTGAAAAACTATACGTTTTGAATTTCCGCAAACTTTCCGTTTCCCGCCGTTCACCTATAAAGAAATTTACAAACGGTTTCTCTTTTGCCGTGCGTTTTTCTTTACGATGATGCTCGCTGTATAATTTCATATTTACACTTAATCATTTGCATGGTGCGCGCCACGTGTGCGTGACGATGCGACCGCCTAATTTATCACGCGGGAATCACACATATCCACCGACCGAATTTCCTTTTATCCATGCGCGCTTTCTCCTTGTCTCTCAAAACCTAGCCTACAGATTTAAACGTGAGAGATACGTTCTCTCTTCGTCTTTTTTCATTTTTGTATAATAAAAAAATAATTTAATAAAACATTACATATAATAAATAATGATCACTCATGTTATTATATTACCGTAAATGTAATGAGATTTAAAATAGCAGAATATTCTGTAATTGATGACTATAAGAATATATCAAATATATCGTACTTTCTCCCATTATAAAGATTGTCCATTAAAATTACAAGATCTTCCTAAAGTTTTACGAGAAAGTATTATACATTGATATTTTAGTTGCAAAAGTTATTTATTATCCAAGTAGCTTAAGAAATAAATCAGAATTTCAGTATGGTATACGAGAAGCTCTAAGAATTCATCTATTAAAATATTACACACACACATTCTCTTCTCACATATGTATTTATCTTTAAATAAAAAAAAAATTAGAAGAACAAAGCACTAATATGCAACACCTGAAATAAAGATATAATAAAAAATAAAATCGTCATGCAGGAAATCTATAATTAGAAAGCATTCGACTTTTTGTATCACCTGTGGGCGATCGTTTAAAGAAACATGAATATAATATGACTTACCCGACGTGAGCGACATCGCCTGCTGCCTCCTCGATCTGGAATTGTCTCGCTTGCTGATGGTCGATTGCGAGCCGGAAACTTGAAGGCCCGGTGCGCTGACGGCACGTTTGGGTCCGCTGCCGATCCCGCCGGACCCGATATTGCTGTTTCTGGCGAAGCCAGGAGGTCGATACCGAGCGGATTTGACGCCGCTGTGCTGTGGCAGGAAATGATAAACACTGTGCGCCTTGTGCATCGATGACGAGGTCGACGTCACTGCCGCTGTTGCAGATGACGATGACGATGACGATGACGACGATGTCGTCGTCAGGCCAGTCGGCGCGCTCGGCACAGATAGTCGCGGCAAGGAATTAGTAGCCGCACTGATGGCGGATTGCATTCCACGTGGAAGAGTTGTTGCTCGCGATTCTCCACCGTATTCCAATTCATCTTCTGTATCTTCGTCGCCAGCTGATGCACCTGCATTGATGGTTAACAGTTGTTCTCTTGTCGGATAATGTTGACAATACTAATGTACGTGAAAGTACAATGAGTAAGCGTCTCGTGAAAGATGAATGGCTTCTTTGCGATTTACATGATTGTATATTGTAGGTACAATTTAGATATGATGAGCGATTTGTGATTTTATTAGATATTCAGCTGTGTGTGCATGTATGCGTGTATGTATATATTTACTCTTTACTATTTGCATATAATGCCGTTCCATTTCATTTAATCTATTGGAAGTATTTATTTATTTATTGGTACTTATGATTCATGTACGCATCATCGCGTGTATGGAAATTACTTATTTATTAATATTATGCATTCATGAGATGCCATTCATTCATAATTAGGATGACAAAATCTGAGAAAAATTATTTTATAAAAAAATATTAAACGTTGAATAATTTTCTTCTCGATTCTGTATTTTATACACATAAATATATATATATATATATACATATATATATATATGTATATATATAATACATATCTACATAAAATACATACAGAATATATGAAATATGTATATAGAGAAGATGGTAGTATTACGGCCCACCATTTACATTTTATACAATAACTTGATTAATAATCAAAATTTAAACGTAAAACTTAACGATTACAGTCGTCAAAGTGTTGTTCAATCGATTCAAACTCAAAGTTCCGAAACATTTATTACATAGGGCATCATTTATATAAATGTGGCGATACTGCATTAATGACTCGAAGAGAAACAGGGATGATAATGTGGCCTCCTACAAAAATAGATTTACAAAATTGGTTTAAAATTTCGTTTAAAAAAAAACACAGTGTTTGGTTTTTACAAAATTAATAAAAAAGTGAAACATTTTAGAATGTGTGCAAATAAATGTATATACGTACATATAATTTCTTCTGCATATAAGCTGCACAGTATTGAAAATCTCAGTACTAAAAATAGTATATATAATATAAACTATAGATTAACAATAGAACTACAATCGATTATCAAATAATTATTTAAAAAACTTCAAAAAAGAGGCCGTGAGTAATCAATACTCATACAGGGCCACATTAGCAAAATGTCATGTTATTGTTTAAATTTGCATAACTCAAAATATATACAGTCAAATAAAATGTTAAATAGCAAACAAAACACTCAAATATATACATACATTCGTGTGATAATACGCTCAAGTTTAAGAAAAACGAGGAAAGAGGTGTAATTAAATGCTTAAGTATACCTTAGAAACGTTTCGAAATACTTGAAAGTAAAAATGCGTTATAATAAGTGCTGGATGTTGAGTATTGGCATATTAGCGTCATGGTATAACGACGAGCTACTGAACAAATAATTCCATAGGTAATCATTAGGATTCGCTATATAATAGCGGCGATATTAAGGGCAGCCACAATATCTACACTAACCATAATACCATTTTCTCCTCTATATATTGGAGATTATCGCAGATTTCAATAATTCAATTAAATTCGTTTATAATTACGGTGAAACTTTTGGTTTCGGACTATTTGATTCTAATACATGCAATAATAATTTAATAAATCATTCATGAAATATTTATAAGACATAATTAGTACTTTCATTATTTTATTAATCTTTGTTATGTAATTTTACTGTTTATAATCAATAAATCTTATTTTTGCTTGTATGGAACTAACTGAAATATCGGAATCGCGTGCAGTATAAAGCACACAAACAAGGCGTGCAGTTGCTTGCACGCTTCCTAATTCCGACTTAATTTACCAATATAAGTACAATTACATTAGACTTGCCGCTGCGTGCGCGTTTACTCTATTCATTCCACATAAAATACAACCTTATTATCAGGACCGATCTGACTGTAGCGTCTAACGTGCTGAGTCCGCACCATACGTAATTGCGGAAAAGGAACGCTCGAGCAACCCGCAGGATTGGTTTAAGTTGGCGAGGCAAAATCAAGCTGTAATGCCAATTACCGCTGTTTCCGCGATGTAATATGATCTACGAGAGCTCACTCCGCATGGAGAAGTGTACACCACATCCATTCATTCACATATACGTAAAGATAGTCACGCTCAGACTCACCTGACTCTCCCCTGGTGTTAGCATCGGGAACGGAAGATCTTCTCCTGTTACTCCATATCCTCTCCTCGACAGAGCCGCTGCCAGCTCCGCCGGTCCCGGCCCCGCTTCCGCCACCGATCGAACCGCAACTCCTTACCCTGTCCAGTTGTTCTCTAGAAAAGCTCTTCGGATTGAACAGCAAATCGCCGGCGCTACGCCGCTTCGCGGCCAGAGCACTTGCACTTGCACTGACACTACCACCACTACTGACGTCACCAGAACATGCTAACAGGCTCAGTTTCGTCCTCGAGTCGGCAGCCATGAGCGTAGACTCAAAGCTGCCACGCCAAGAGAATCTTTCGTAGTCACTGGCCTCTCGTTCTTCCCCTTCTTGACCGGTGATAACCGCTGGATGACTATTGATCAACAACAAAGGATCGTGAGACTTTGACCTTGGTAGCAAATGCGCTGATGAAGGCGCGTTAGTCGAATCGGATGTAGAGTCATCATCTTCGGTGGTAGACGCTGAAGATGGGGTTCGATGATGTTGAGAATATCGTCGCCATGTAGAAGGATGATGCGCGGCCGGTCCGCCTTCCGAAACTTCGTGCATCAGCGCTACTAGCCGGCTGCCGATGTGATGCATTACTTTGGCGATCAATGGCGGACTACTGTGCGGTGTAGAATTAGCATCCGAACTCACGCCGTCACCGGCCATTTTTGTGAAACTCTGTACCAATTTTTGATAGACGAAAGCAGTATCCCTACCCAGACAAGGCGCAGGTTGCATCGCAGACCCTGACCCAGATCCTTTCATTTGTTCCTTCTCTTTGTCCGATAGAGCTGCGTCACCGCTAGTGGAAGTGGTGTCAAATTTACTGATAATTTGTTGACAACTTTGCGAGATCTGTTCCTGCAAGGCTGATCTGCGACCTCCGGCGGCACCCTCGAGGTCAGAGCTAGTGTAATCCGAACTGTCATAAGAATCCGACCACGTATCTTCTGAGCTGAGATACTCGACGATCTCTCGCACTTGTTCGTCACGTATTCCCGGCACCGTCTTCATCAATCGTGTCAGCTCATTCTCAAAATATACCAATTGCGGCGGTTTAGTGCGATTCTGGACACAGAGTCGTGCTTTCGAGGTATAACCTGGCAGTCGAGGACTCGGTGCTGGAGAAACGCCGCCGGAATTTGCACTAGTAGCATTCTGTCCTTGACCATTGGTATTGGCCACCATCGTTTTGAAGAACTGCCGCATCTTTGACATCATGAGATTCGTTTCCTCATCGCTGGACCAGTTATTGAAACTATCTTTACGTGACAGTGAGGCATTCGCCAGGTGCGGAAGACTTGCATGATTCACCGGATGCTTCAAGTTGCTTTTGCCGGTCGCTCCTTCTTTAATAGCGTTTTGATTCGCGTTCTGAGGATGCTCCGTAATCTTACTGAGCGAGCGATCTTTGTCGGCTTCTTGATCGATCTCGGTGCCATCGCCTCCAATGCCACCTGTTTGGCTTTCATCTGGCAATTTTTGATGCTGAAGAAGATCGTCGCAGCTACCAACAAAGCCTGAATCCCGCGATTGCTGTTTCGATCGTTGACCGTCAATTGAATTCACCGAAACCGAATTTCTTGAATCCATTTGCGAGGACGAGGTCGCGTTCAACGTATTGCTATTATTTGTAAGAGTGGACGGTGAGGAAGACGAAGACAGAACGGACTCGGGTTGCGGAGTCTTCGCTCTGTCCGAGTCCTCAGAATTCTCCTCGTTTTCGTTTTCCATTACGACTTCGTTCATCAGCGTCATTTCTCTGCTAGGTTCCGGCGTCTTGTTCCGATCATCTGACACGCGTGGACTTTGAGTTCCCAGATTTCGTGGTTTTTTCTTTTTGCGTTTTACTGTATCGAATTGACCGTCCGTGCCAAATACAGCGGTTTGCCCATCTTCAGTACCATCAGTCTCTGTTGAGGAACCTTCAGATTGAGTCTCCTGCACATCTTGATTAAGGCTTAGATCTTGAAGAGAATTTTGCGAGCTCAGGTTTTGTGAGCTCTGTGTGAGAGCCAATAAATTATCCAGAGAAGAACTATGAGATCTGCCTGTACCTCTCGCACGCACTAGTTTTTTTCTTCTTTGCGCTTCTGGACTTGGTCTGCCTTCGGAATCACTTCCTACTGAACCATCAGAATCTCTTCTGTCCTGATCGAAGCCGAGGAATTCTGATAGATAATATTTTTCCAGTCTGGAAGAATTTAGAAAACCGTCACTGTTATTCGACCTGTCCTGGTTTTGACCACTGCCGTTAGTTTCGTCTTGGCCGAGCGACTCCAATCCCTCGGAATAAATCGACGAGGTTTCTGACAAGCTGTCGACTTCGCGCGAACCTATACTGGAGCTATTTCCATCACCTCCCAATCCAAAAAAGAAATATTTCTCCAAATCTGAAGCAGAAGGTGGTCGCGGTTTTTTCGAGGGACTTCCCGCAGCCAGACTGGGCTCCGTTTCACTCTCCTCACAGGATTCTTCAACGATCGTGTGCAAGGTAAAATCAATCGCTTGTCTACGATAGCCTCTGAGTTCTTCTTCACGATCACCAAAGTTATTAGCTTCATCTTCGGAGCTTTCTTCCGTGGCAGTGGTCGCGCCCGGCTCGTCTTCATCGTGGGATACTTCTTCCACCCAGGAATCATCATCAGCCAGACCTTCTTCGAGTATAATAACGCCACCAGAATTATCATCACTAGACTGTGACGAAACACGTAATTCACGATAATCCGACACCGAACGATCCTTCGATACGTCATCCGCATTCTCCTGTCGACAATTGAGCGGCTTCGGCACGTTCTTCACGGACACGTCGTCGCTTTCACTAGCGCTACCGACACTCAATCCACTATCCACTTCAGGCTCGGCTGATTGATGACTCGTCGTGACGGCGGAGACCGCGACTGCGGCTGGTAATCTTTTCACCATCAGCGGCTTACGCGGAGCGTTTTTACGATGTAATTGCGGTTCGCTCGCCGCCTCCAATGCCAGCTGGAAGTAGCCGGCCAGGCCTCCCTGGCTTCCAGCCGAATGGATCTCATCCGGTTGCAGCAATGTCGTGGTGTCCGACGTGACGACGCTTACCGGCTGGTAGGACGCTTCTTGGGTAATCATCACGAGACTTCTGTACTTATTGTTACCGCTAATATTGTTATTGCTGTTGTGCTGAACTGAGTCTCTGGCAAGGTCCTTGGCCGACGCTTGGTCGTCAGCTGGGAATCCATTCTCCTGCCGAGTGCACGGGCGTCGCTCGACTGAGCGAAACCGTGTCGCGTCCCCCTCCTCGGAGCATTCACCACTACCACTAACACCGTTACCATCACCATTTCCTCCCACCTGAACGGCAATCTCGCCTCTCACCGGGCCGTCATGCGCAATGTCCACCTTGCTGCCATTGCCGTCTTGCTCCTCCGCACTCCCCATCATCTCCTGGATCCTGCTGGTTAATATCGCATCGCCTATGTCTGCTTGTACCCGCTCCTCACCCGCCGCTACCGCCGTCGGGTCGTTGTCTCCTGGCCCGCCATCTTGACCGCCGCGACGACACGTAACGGAGCGATAGCCCTCATCGTCGTCGTCTTCGTCGTCGTCGTTGTCGTCCTTCGCGCTGATCATCGACTTTATCGAAGACCGCCCGCTGATCGGTCTCTCAGACTGTACGCTCTGCTTGGCGCCGCTCTTCGTCATTGTCGGACTTGTTTTGTCATCATGATTATTGCCAAGATGATAACCGTTTTCCTTGATTCCTTTTGAAATATCTTCCGTTTTCTTCTTGCCAATTTGATATAGTAATTCGTCGTTGATTGCGGCGATCTCGTTACTGTAATCAAAGGATGACTCAATCGGAGTCACCTCGTATTCGTGAAGCTCGTCGCTGCTCACCTCACTACCTGTAGTGTTGCTCTCGTTGCTGGTGCAACTGTCAGTAAACGCGTCGGCAATGATATCGACATTCGAACAATCTGCCTCCGATAAACGCTGCTTATCTCCTTGCTTCTCGCAATCATTCGTTGTTACGATCGGTCGCGTAATCTGCCCGTTATCGAAGACTCTAAGTCTATCTCGATGATCGACGTCAGTCTCTCCGGAAACTGAAGTTTCGGAAGAAACTCCAGAAATTTCGAGAGAATCTGGTACAATTGTTGAATCCCAGGTGTCGCTTGAAGGTGACTTTGGACATTCGATCAGACCATTCTGCAAAATCTCCTTCGATGTATTAACAGCTTCAGAGCAAATTTGTATTTTTTCATCTTTCAAGACAACTGTAGGTGGATCAATGCTATCGGGATCGAGCATTCTTATGGATTTCAATTCGATTCGGTTATCAGAACAATCACTATTATCTGCAAGATATAACTCTTCTGGGATCGATCGACGTTGTAGTAAGAGAGGAAGTCGTTTATCATCGTTATCACTTCCGATCTTCTTATTGCGACTTTTTCGTTTGTCAATTAAATTAGCAGCAGATTTATCCAATGATATATCGTCGCTTTTAAGCTGGTCATTGCCAAAGATATAAGTCTTGGAATGCCTTTTAGATTCTTCTAATTCATTCTTGTTTACTCCTCGTTCATTTTCCACGAGTATATCTTCGTTCAGTAGTCTTACATGTTGCAACACTACCGGTTCTTCTTCAGGAATCGCAGTGACGCGTTTCAAGGTCACACCACCTTCCGCAGCAGAATCGGAATCATTCTCTTCATTATCCTCGATATCGTTGTCGCTGGTGAGCGAGTCGTCGTTCACCACAAATACTTTAGAGAATCTATGCGAGCTGGAATCATCTTCCAGATCGCTGCTATCTGCTGACGATCTTCCGGACGAGCTGCCCGAATCCTCTCGCGAGTGCTGATACATTCCTTGTGCATTCCTCTCGAAAGATGACAATAATGAATCTTCACAAGTGGCCTCTTCGTTCATTTCCGTTTCTTCTTCACTTTCCTTGCCCTCTGCTTCGATGTTCTTCGTTTCTTCTAACTTCTTTTTATTCTTTGTAGTAGAGGAACTAGATTCGTTAATGTCCTTCGCCAGTAAGTTTTCCTCTTTTCTAAATTCCTCAGTCTTCAATATGACGTTTGCTTCATCTCTCACATCCTGACTTATTTGAGAAGACTCGAGATTCGTTGCGGTCGTTGTTGTCTCAGTTATTGGACCGTACAATCTCGGAGTCAACACCTGATCAGGCGGGCGGAAGGTGCAGGTAGTTGGATCGAAGGCGCCAGCGAGCCGGGGGTCCAGACGTGCGCCATGAAGAGGCTGGTTGAATCGAGGATGCCAGGCGAACCAAGGTGCCGCTGGGTCACCTCGTAACCTCAGAGTTCCCGGCTCGGCATGACCGTCACTGCGATTTATCATGGATGATGCAGCCGCCGCAAAATCACCGGTCCACAGAGCGGCCGGTACCGGCACTGGATACGGAACAGGGACCGGTATGGGTACCGGTACCGGAAGCACGTTCGCACTTCGGGAACCACCGCAGGCCTGAATAGAACGATAGGATAATAGCTCGCAAAATTTCTTTATCTTGAAAAGTGTTATCTTTTTCTGTTTTTCTATTTTATTTAAAATATTGTAATTTATTTTTCTTTTATTAAATAAATAAATTTTGGCTCTATATTCAATTAATTTGAAATTGACTAATTACATCCACCTTACTGTTCAAAATTTTAGCACGTCTTATATTTTTGCTAATAATTCTATTTTTTAAATATATATAAGATATGAAATTACAATATATATAATATACTTTTTTATTTTCAATCACGAAAGTAGAGGAGAAGGTATTATGGCCAGTGTAGATATTGTGGCCTCTCTTAATATCTCCACTATTATATAGGGAATCTTAATGATTACTTATGAAATTATTTGTTCGGTAGCTCGTCGTTAAACCATGACGCTAATATGCCAATACTTAATAGCCAGCACTTACAACGCATTTTTACTTTCAAGTATTTCGAACCGTTTCTAAGATATATTTTAGTATTTAATTACACCTCCTTCCTCATTTTTCTTAAATTTGAGCATATTATCACACAAATATATGTATATTATAATTGAGTGTGTTGTGTACTATTTTATTTAACTGTACATATTTTGAGTTATGCAAATTTGAACAATAGCATGGCATTTTGTTAAAATGTGGCCCTCTATGCGTATTGATTACTCGCAGCCTCTTTTTTAAGGTTTTTAAAATAATTATTTGATAATCGATTGTAGTTCTACTGTTAACATATTTTATCAATAATATAGAATAAGAATGACCTATTTTTATGTAACATGTTTATGTTAATTATACTATTTTTAGTACTGAGATTTTTAGTACTGAGCAATTTATATGCAGAAGTTATGTGTATAACATACATACATAACATATATATGTATAACATATATATATTTATTTGCATACATTCTAAAATGTTTTACTTTTTTGTTAATTTTGTAACCAAACACTATTTTTTTTAAAACGAAACCAATTTTTTAAATTTATTTTTGTAGAAAGCCAAATTACCATTTCTGTTTCTTTTCGAGTCATTAATGCAGTGTCGCCACATTTTTATAAGTAATGTCCTATGTAATAAATGTTTTGTAACTTTGGGTTTAGAATCGATTGAACTTTCACGAATGTAATCATTAAGTTTAAAGTTTAAATTTTGATTATACAACCAGTTATTGTAAAAAATGTAAATGGGGGCCGTAATACTACTATCTCCTCTATTTAAAAAAGTTGCGAAATATAAATGTCAAAAAATAATTATAAACAAAAATTATAAGTAAAAAAAATGCGATGTACCTATATCGATCAAAATATATATCAATTTCAAATTTTGTGCTAAGAAAATAGATATAAATTGTCTTCTGATATTATTAAAATTTTAATTAATGCGCACGAAAAAAATATGTTAAACCATTTGTTTTTTATAAATACATTCTACTTATAAGAAATATAAATAGAGAAATATGTGGTTAACAACTTAAAAGCTGTAGCAGTGACAATTCAGTACAGAAGTGCTTATCGATCGTTGTAATCAATGTGAGGCGTCGCTCAACATACGAGTTCTCGAGTTTATTGACAAAGTGTGACCGTGAATTCCGCATAGTTGCCGTGTGACTCTCTTCGCTAGTAGAACGTGAATGATTAATTCAGCTGCAGCAATGTGTTTGTCAAACGGATGCACAACCAGCGGCACCCGGTCGCGGTCACATGACTTGTGTTCATGTCCATGGAAAACTGTTCTCATCGCGCGTAACATCGTCTTTTTATTTAATTTATTACTTATATGAAATTGTTTCGTGAATAAAAATTTATATTTTAATATACGGTTTATATTAAGTCAAATAAATAAATTTATTAAAAATTAATTAAAAAGATTCAGAAAGCTGCTGTAAAACAATGACTACAAATCATATTAAGAGAATTATATTATTAGAACTATATTATTAGACATATTTTTGAAAATCCTTAATATTGAATATTTGAACCTTTGGTGAATTTTCAGACGAAAATATAACGAAAATTATAATCCTTTTTACACGTTTATTTATAAAAGTGCATCAAACTTCTACATTAATCTAATACTTAATTTTTTTCAAACGTAACGTATGTGAAATGAAATATATGATGTAATATTATAATATTATAGGAGTACCTGACAAGCAGCGGAACCACGTCCTGGGCAGCAACTCCAAACGTCCTGACCGATGATATCCGCTGTACCGGCGATATTAACACCAGCGCCGACGGTGACAATTGGTGTTGTTGGCAACGGCAGAGAGCCGCTTTCGAAGTAGTCCCAGTCGCAGTCCTCGAGCGACTGCGCGTGATGATGGTGGTGACTGCCGTTGCGCGGCAGTCCGTTCAGGTAGGACGAGCTCGAGCAACTACTGTCGGCATCGTCCTCCTCGCGGCCCGACGACGAGTCCGAGCTGATGAACACTAGCCGTCTGTAGTCCACCACAGATGCTGGCTGATCCTGACTTGGACCACCTGTCGCAGGATTAGGACTGCGCTGCCGACTGCTTCCACCCCCGCGTCCGATCAGGTTCAAGGTCTGCAGACTCTGCAGATCCTCGCCGCCGCAGCAAGATCTTGCGTGCGATCTCCCACGTCGCCGCGAACCTTTTTTAACAATTTTGTTCGTCATTCACTCGTTTATTGATTTAGTAAGAGAGCGATAATATTGTAGAGATAGACAGATAAAAATCAAAATCTCCAGCTGGTTGAAGTTTGGAACGTTCTTGGAGCGATTTTTTCAAAATGGTTTGGCCCATTTCTCCTTTTGCACAGAAATACATCTTCATGCAAACAACAAATAAAAAAACCCCGATCGAATACATGCGTCGGAAGACACCCTTAATGGCGAAAAACCACCCTGGAAAAACTTAAAAAAATTCGCTCAAAGCCAAAAATGATTTGGCTTATTTCTCCTTTTGCACAGAGCTACACCTGTATGCCAAACAACAAATAAAAAGTACCTCGATCGAATCCATGCGTCGGAAGACACCCTTAATGGCGAAAAAACACCCTGGAAGAACTTAAAAAAACTCTCTCAAAGCCTAAAATGATTTGGCCCATTTCTCCTTTTGCATAGACCTACACCTGCATGCCATACAACAAATAAAAAATATTTTTTCCAGGGTGGTTTTTCGCCGTTAAGGGTGTCTTCCAACGCATGTATTCGATCGGGGTGTTTTTTATTTGTTGTCTGGTATGCAGATGTAGGTCTGTGCAAAAGGAGAAATAAGCCAAATCGTTTTTGGTTTTGAGAGAATTTTCTTTTATTTTTCCAGGGTGGTTTTTCGCCATTAAGGGTGTCTTCCGACGCATGTATTCGATTGGAGTGTTTTTCATTTGTTGTCTGGCATGAAGATGTAGCTCTGTGCAAAAGGAGAAATGGGCCAAATTATTTTGAAAAAATCGCTCCAAGAACGTTTCAAACTTCAACCAGCTAAATTTTCCAATAAATTGGATTTATCGACTCAATCAAAATGTTGGTAATTATTCGTATCATTCGTATCAATTTAGCTCTTAGTATTCCGAAAGTTTATAGCATAAATCGATCTCGTAAAATCATGATTAAGTTTGATCTTATAATATTAATTTGTCCTAAAGTAGTTATTAATTTTTCAAGATTTTATAAATTTATTAATTCTAAAAATGCATGAACATTTTTGCAATAACTTTATTAGGTAAATTATTTACTTGGCTCTATTAAAAATACATAGCATTCGAATTAGAGAAGATACTAACAAAATTAACAATTAAATTGTTATTAACAAAGAAATATAAATTATCGATTAAAAAATAGATTATTTCAAAATTCTTGAAGATATGATCTTTTAAAAGTTTGAAGAATTGAAGAAATATGAGGTAATTTCAAAGCAGTTTATAGAGCAGAACAGCGATTTAGTGAAGAGCATGATACAAAGTCGCAATTATAATGATCCACCAAAGAGTTGACAGTCCGAGGAAGACAGCTGTATAATGGAGTAGGTATATCTCTTGTGGAGTCTCACTTACCCTACAGACGATGGACAAATTACATCGCTGTTAGAAGCGACCGGCTGAACATGCGCAAAAATTTGCGCTAATGTTCTTCCAACTTGGAAATAACTTCTGAATGTTATGAGCATGTTTGCTCGCACACGGCGCTAACGAACCGTTGGTAAATTCTGACTTTTAATGATTACAATCCTAAAATGCGACAGCGCTCGTTCACAGGCTCGCTCGATTAATCGCGGAGAATTGTATGCTCGAGAATTCTCAGCGTAAGTGTATACAGGGTGTTTCTTAAATATTTCCCACTAATCATACAGTGCTATTCCTAATAAAAAACTGAGTCGAAAAATTTTCTACCATTTTGCAATTTTCGCAATATTTTTTTAGTTATCCAATGAGCAAAATGTCTAAAAGGAACACTACTGTATGATTAGTAGGCGTTATTTCAGAAACACCTTGTGTATATATTTTGTTTTACTATATATACACCCATTAAAATTTAATTTTTATTTCAAAACAACATCATTTAATATAATAGATATATACATATAATATTGTCACCAAATACACAGAATACTAACAATTTGCTAAAATCGAAAATTGGAAATATCCTCTTTTCAGGATTATCTGTTTAATCAATAATTTTTCATCTTTTTTAAATTGAAGATGATATAATATGTCGATGCATAAAAGAAGAAAACATACACTCAACCATGCGCAAGGTACTAATAATAGTGACGATAGGAAAGTGGTATGATAATAAGCAACGTAATACATTGCGTGCGCGAAAAATTCTTTGTACTTTGTGACTTTGCTCACGCGTGCGTCAGCGACATACGTAGGAAGATTGGATTTATATCTATTGTACAGTTCGAAACACAATGCTCTTTTAGCCCATGATCCGTCAGCGGAACGGCGCGCGGCGGCGTCTAAATCTCTCCTTGGTTACGTTACACCGCCTTAGTTCTATGTGTTCCCCTCAGTACCTCTTTACTGTGCTACTACGTACTCGATATAAATTACATCCTTCGCGAGCGTGCAAATCTGCTTTATAACTGCCTCCGTAAACGATTGCAAAATCCCGACGGCGCTTCTTCGCGAAAAACTTGGATGATCTTCGCAAAAACGTTTTTAAAATCCCTTTTCTCGATTCCAGATTTTTCCTCTCTCGAAGAAAGAGAGTAACATCGTTTTTATTTACAATGCAATGTAGTACAGATTTTATGCAATGAGATAAAACTATTTTACTAGTTTCTTAGTTTCTCAGTTCCTTTATTATCTATTTCTTAAATTATATTTTTTCGAGATCTTTTTGTTTCTTTTTTTGCTTTAATTAAAATTTTCAATTTTATTACTCGTTTGTTTTAAATTATGTACTTCTCGTATCTATGTACGATAAGAAAAAAATGGGGCACGATTAAGTGTCGTGGCGGTTTATTGTGAATGGAGCACGAAAGAGAAGAATCAGGGCCTGCTCTGATGGCGCGTTTATGCCTGTTTTTTACGCGTCACTGAATTACCTGGTCAATGGCACGAGGGAGGCCTGTCGTTTCTGACCGTGTGTATGATTTTTCCGCGGGGGCCTCTCGCGCTATTACTACCAACCTTATCTTCCTGACTTCTCGTGAATGGTGCTGAAAGAGAGAGAGAGAGAGAGAGAGAGAGAGAGAGAGGAAAAGAAAAAATGGAAACAAAGACGGAAGAAGTGAACATCAAATGAAAGAGAGATTTCCGAATCCCAATTTGTGTGAAATAAGAATGGTTGAAAATGCGAATTTAAGTCTTTAACGAGGATGAAAATTGAATAGACAAGAAAAAATAAAAATAGATCTATAATTTTATGAAGTATACATATCAAAAATAAAATTTAAAATCGACTCCCCCC
>NW_017298142.1:137536-165936 GCF_001594075.2 Trachymyrmex cornetzi
TTAACTTAACTTAGTTAAAAAAAAATTAACTTACCCAACTCTGGTTTTTACCCTATGAGAAAATAATTGACTGCGTTATAATTCAATTAGGTATGAAGTCGATAATTTTCTCATATCACTTTTGTGTAGATAGAGTGGACTAAACTGAATCGAAAAGCATTTTGCAATTTACGCAATAGTTAATAAGATATTAATTACTAAAAATCACCGAATATTAGTTTTCAATAATTTTGTACTCAAGTACTATCAATTTTACAAAAAAACTGCAAAAGACAAAAATTGTTTATTTTCTTCTCATAGAGCTCTAAGAATTTTTTTAGAATTTTTTATCAACTTTTCAGTACTGCATTTTCTTATATTGGCAACTATTTTTAACATGCGGTACTAAAAAATTCTGAAAAAATTCTCGGAGCTCTGTGAGAAGAAAATAAACAATTTTTGTCACTTGTTGCTTTTCTGTAAAATTTTGATAGTACTTGAGTAAAAAATTATTAAAAACCAATATTCGGTGAATTAATATCTTGTTAACTATTGCGAAAATTGTAGAGAACTTTTCGATTCAGTTTAGTCCGCTTTATTCTATGCGAGGGTTTTATTATTACTTATCAAACACTCTGTATATGGTTTGAAAGAAATCTCATTTTTAAGCTAAAGCCTGCAATTGTCAACTCTAGAGTTAGATAAATCCGTAATTCGTAAGATCTACTTTGAATATGCATTTATATAAACCTTGTAAATTATGGGCTTACTTCATACTTGTGTTGAAGTCTACAGTTGTTAGTGCTAACCTGAGGTAAGTCTATAATTTATGTCATGTGATCCACTTTAAATATGAAATTATATTTAGCTTATCGTTAAAGATATAAAATGGGGCTACTGAAATACCAAGCAGTAGAATATAATGATAGGCTAATTTTGATTAATTAAAATTTTCTATTTAAAAGAGATATTAAATTTCTTTTTTATAAACTTAAAATGTTATCAATGGCTAAAATAACTTTGATAAAATTTTTTTCCAATTTCGCAGAGAACTAGATTTTATTTTTTAATTATTAAAAAGCATCGACATAAAATCGATTAAATTTTTGGAGTTTTCTCTGTTTGTAATTATATTCATATTTGCAGTATATATTTCGTTAATTATAACTCTATGAGAATAGAGCATGCGATAAAAAGAAACCACGAAAAAAATTGTTAGTACAATAAATTTCTTAACCTAATATTATGTATAATATATAATTAATTGCTTTGCATAAAATATATTTATTTATAATTATTTCTTCATAATTGAAATATTAAAATTGATCTAGTTTTTTTGCAAAATTAAATATTATGATTGAAAGTTTATAGCCGGTATTCATAATTAGTTCTTATACGTATTTAAAACTGTTTTAGTACAGTTTTAAAATGTTATAAAAACCAATCACAAAGCCATATTAGCATCTTAAGACATTACTTATTACATTTAAAGCAAAGCGTGATCGTGCGGTGACTGTCCGTGAAAAAGTGATCGGCACCAAAATCGTCAAATAAAATGTTCCCCGCGGCTCGCTGTCTGTCAATGCAAACGTTAAAGACTCGCTGTCTGTCAATGCACCGAAATATGACCGCAGTGAAGCCTTAGCAAACAACTTAGAGTTCTACCTCAAATTTTTCTGGTCTTTTCGTCGTCCTCGAATGGTTTGACTGTCATCGCATGTACATAAAGACACATACATTTGGAGATATACAAAATTACACACTTTGTAAAACTTGCAAAAAATTTTTCAAATAAGATCTAAAAAATCTCCAAGAGATTTTCAAAGAATTTATAATTTGTTATCACTCTGATGTCTTTCACAGCACGAAAAGAGACTAGTGAATGTGTATGTAATTTAGAATTATGTCAAAGATATAATTCTGAAATGCATAAAAAGTTATATGCAGAAAGTTTTTGTTGATATCATTATTTTGGAATAAGATGTAACCATACATTTCTTTTTAAGAAATACTATCTTCGATATTAAAAAAACTCATTTTCACTTGTTAACGAAGATACGTGTACCTTCTCAACTTTTTTATCGAATTATATTGTTTCTTTCATCGATCATCCGAGAATATATGAAAATTGATTTGGAAAAGCTCAAAACGTTCGGCTACCACTTTCAAGTATCGAGAAACCGGAGAGACCGGCAACGCGGAGGATTGAATTCTTCAATTCTCTTTTCTTCTCGCGAAATAAAGGCGGCTTTGGTCACCACGCCAACTCGAAGAAGGTGAGGCGAGCGATTCGCGTGGGCTACCGCCGCTAAACTGAGAGCGTCTACGCCAAGGGGCACACCTGAATCCCGCGCAGCGTCGGTCACTACCTTACTACAACATATAGTATCCCGACGCTATAGTGCATTGCGTCGTGCTATATCGGGTGACTAATTCAATAAAGCAATTCGCTATCTTCCGTGTTCTTTTTCTGCTTGCAACCATATTTTAACTACAAACACAAAATGAAACGTACTTCAATGACCAAAAACGGTGAATATATCTTCTCCGTGAATAAAAACTTAGAGATCTTAGATCGGTAATTATAGTCGTTTTTATATTTTAAAACCATATTAAATATTAAATAACCTTTTAAAATGCGCTAATACGGCTGTGTGATTGACTTATGATATCTTAAGACCATATTTAAGAATGTATTACACGTACTTTTTAATAAAATGTTGAAAAAATATCGAAAAAGTTATATTTATCTATACTGCATTTGAAAGTAATACAAAAACATTTAGCGGCGATTTAGAACCTAGATAAAACATTATTTTATATAAGAAGTGTACATGTTTAAAAAAAATTAAGGTAAAATGGAAAAAAATTTATTTAAACTATAAAACTGTATTGTGTTAATTAAATATAAATAATGACATTATCGAACTGTTTCATATGTGTATAACATTTATTTTTATACGAAAAGTAAATTGCCAATTTACTTTTGACAGAGACTATGCATATCCTTAAGACAATTTTAAATATAAGAATCTTATTAATACCGGGGCTTTCGGAGTATTGCGATTCCATCTAGAGTAATTCATAAAAAAAAATCTATTAAAATATTTATTGTATTTTTTTCTTATCTTTGATATCGATTAAAATGTAACCATATCAAAAGAAGATCCTTAATAAGGAGTGACAGGAGTCGTGGCTTTTTTATCCGGCGAATTCACGCAATTATCACGTCCGCGCATTTTATTATTCCTCGCTCATCGAGCGGTGATTCTGCAACACCCCGTATATTCGCGTCGCAGGTGAGCGGACTATAGAGTGCCAGCAGGGAACGTTGTTACACTATTATTCCTATGCTGTTTCCCTGGGCCCTGCTTCGCTTCGCCTCACCTGCTGCCCACCGCCCGCTTCGCTCGCCATCGCGCCACGTACGGATGATTCCGTGCTAAAACGATCATACTCAGGCAAGAATGGACGGTAGAGATGAGCAGATAAGAATTTTATTCGGAATCTAGGACGAGAACCTTGAGATTCGTGAGCGAACTATGGCTCAAAACGTGGCGATAATAAGCTGCCATCAATTTAACATGTAACGATGCAAAGAAGATAACAATGAACGAATTAGTGGAAAGGGTACGGGTGTCGGACGAGATTGAGGAATATGACTGAAATGAGACTTGATATACCTTGAGTAAATGAAACATTTGAGTTATTATAATGCAAAATTATTAATTTATGATAGCTTCCTGTAGGCCTATTTTATATAAACTTTATATAGGTACTTTATATAAACAAATTAAGCATACCTTTCGTCTATTTTTTATTTCATTCTTGACAAAAATATTTTTGTGAAACGTTAAAGGAGAAAAAGAAGCATCGCGTCACATTTTAATGTTGATTGCTAATCACTTCTTATCAACAGCAAATACAAAATCACGACAATTCCGGCGTAGAAAATGAGAAAGTACATCGACAACAGTAACGTGATTGACAATTGGAGTATTCTTGATAACGTCATGTTTGCAGAAAGCACACACTTCGAAACAAATCATGAAGTGAGACTTACAAAATAAAACGATCGATCCGTGAGTGAGTCATGTAATTTGCGCTCGACTCGGATTTTACAATCGATGTCGCGCAAAATCACAGGTGTGTTTGGATCATGAAGACCAACATTGATTCGAAATATGCATGTCAAGAGTTTTATGTATTATTAAACTTTGAATGCATTCCTTTCTCACATTCCATTGAATCTCTCGTGGCTAACGAAATACGAGATTAAGAGTAATTGCTCTTTTAATATTCCTGCTTGAAATGCGATGCTTATCGAAAACGAAATGGAGATTTCATCGGAAACAATGAAGGGAAAAGATTGGCATAATATCGAGCAAAAACTACTGATATTTCCCGAGACGTTACTGAGATAATAGTTAAGAATATAAGGTCAATCAGCAAAACTTTCTTAAAACTTCTTTCTTAAAAGCGATAAAAATCAATAAGAATGTTTTTCGATACTGTATTAATTATTCTTCTCTCGTTAATAGATATCATTTTATTTTCGTTAACCTGTTCACGATACGTTAATTACGGTATAATTTTATCAACTATTGTATTCCGTACTTTCTATATAATTTTAGTTAGATATGATTTTACTGTCGCAAAACACTTAGGCGCAATATTAAGTCGAAAATGAATTTATTGTCTCACTATTTAAACGTGTCTTTTAACTCTGAGACATCACTGGATTCGCACGGTTTTCGTAGAGAATACTAACCGCTTTCAACTAGGACGTTTACCCAAGGGCTTCGATAATCAATGAGCTTATCATTACGAGTGGCTATATATTCTTTATATATGTAGATATATTGCTATATCTGTTTAGTAAATAGAATATTTAGTAGATAGTAAAGTACGTAGGTAATAAATAAATGTTTAGCAGGTAGAGTAAATAAACGAATAAAAAGGAGTATTTCTATGTGTGCTTACAAATTTCGTACTTAAAAGTAATCAAAAATCTAGATAAGAATTTTACTCGAATGAGAAATTAATCTCATATTACGATAATTTTATTATAATATTAATTAATCTATATATTAATTAATCTAGATATCTGCTGCAGATCGTAAAATAAATTCAAATTTAAGAATCAAGGAAAGTTTATTTTGTTGTAAACTTATTAACAAAAAAAAATCTCACAACTTTTTTTTGTGATTCTGAACGATTGTTGCAAAAATAATGAAAACATACATCGGAAATTTAATTGAGAGTCGCGTGAGTACACGATTGAGCAATTATGACAATTATCGGCAGTCAATATGCAGCCAGACAGTCGCGAAAGCGAAACGATACTTACAATTAGTTACCATACGATAATTGCACTGTTTGTTATTATTAATTACGGTTACGCTTTTTGAAAATGTAAATAACTTAGAGAAAACAAACGAAACTAAAACTCTTTCAATTAACAACGGAGAAAATTTATATAATTAAACAATTCTAAGAACGAGAGTTAGTAAATTTTTTTCGATTCCTAATCCATTTACATATACAATTGTTTAATACATCAAAATTTTATTGTTTTAATTATATAATTAGAAAAATTATATATATATGGGGCATTCTTTCTCAAATTAGCCACCCCCCTGCGCATTTTATTTTTAAAGATAAAATTTTTTTCGAAGCGTCAAAATTTCCGCCTAAACCTCAATTTTTTGATGCCGTATGATGTTTTTTATTCCCTTCTTATGGGTGTGACCATACGTTAAAAATAATGCTCAGTGTTGCGTACGAGGCCCTCGAGTACCCCCGTGACCCCAGCAACCGGCGACGAATAAGCCGCGACAATAACATCGGGTAAAGCTAAAGTCGAGGGTGTACGTGATCTTAGCTGATGTCGTGAACTTTTAAAAGACATCTAGGTCGCGAGTATCTTTTATCCTAATTAAATCATTAAAAAAAAAGCTCTCTAAACGTTATTTTTGCATTTTTCAAGTATTTTGGTAAGTCTGAGCATTATTTTTAACGTATGGTCACACCCATAAGAAGGAAATAAAAAACACCATACGGCATCAAAAAATTGAGGTTTAGGCGGAAATTTTGACGCTTCGAAAAAAATTTTATCTTTAAAAATAAAATGCGCAGGCGGGTGGCTGATTTGAGAAAGAATGCCCCATATATGTTTTAATAATTTTACAATTGTATTACAATTGTAATTACCTTGAGCATCGAACTGTCTCCTTCGTCGCAGCATCGTCCTTCCTTGCGAAGGAACTGGACCTGTTCTGTCGTAGCCATCTTCGTTGATTTCATCCTCGCCTGCGCTGGTTGCACTGTCGCGTTGCACAACTTCATCGCCGCCGATTGTCGACGAAACCGAGCCATTGCCATTTCCTCCGAAGAACTTTACTTTCCTTGCCAATTCTGCATATCCGTGCAAACCGGTCTCACTTAATCTACATGGTAAACATAAAACTACAATGTCTAATTTCGGACATTTTTTGCATCTTAAGAAGGTAATTTTGCTTTTATAAAATTAATATAATTTTTATTTTAAAATCGAAAGAAAAATATATGTACACACTAATACGTTTTTTTTTATAATATTAAAGACATTTAATATTGCCAAAGTGCATGAATAACACACCTAACACTCTCGCTGCCACTACTTTCGTATCTTGTGCTACTGTTGGACTCTCTCCTGGTCCTCGTAATAGCGTCGCGTATCCTCTGGGAGGCGGAACAGGAGTCTCCTCCGGTTTTACGCGGCAATGCAGGAGTAGGTTCGCTTTCGCTCTCCCGAGGACTATATCTCGACGATCTTGTACTCAATGGACTGGCTTCTGGCGATAGATGCTGTTAATAAAATGAGAATTTAGTTAAATTTTTTGCAAAACTTTCAGACCACCAAGACAGTAATACAGACAGTAGTATAATAACATGAGTAATATAAAATATAGGTAATTAATTCAAAATTTGTAATTTGATTTGAATACAATTTAATTATTAATTAATTTATATTTCAGAATTTAAAAAATTCTAAATGTGTATCAGTGATTATTATTGTTACAATTAAAAACATCGATAAATATTTTACAAATTTTTCGAAACGTAAATTAAGTAGAATTTATTGCGATTAATATTAAATTTGTATGCAATCATCTTACACTTGAACAACGTTTATTTGGAGTATCATCAGTGTCATCCGGATTTGAGAATTCTTCTTTGGAGAACTTTCGTCGTACCTGTTTAAGGAATAATATGGGCACGAAAATACCGTAGTTAAAAGCGATATTAGAGAGTTTTTGCAATACCGTTTATCCAGATACGATGAATGCTAAGGTCACGTTCTTTTTCTTAACAATTAATTAAAAAAAGGCTAACGTGACTTTAGCGTTCACATCTGGATCCACGTTATTGTAAAAACTCCCTATTGAGTAATTCGATAGTCACAAATACTATAAATAAAAAAATCAAACGTATGTAAGTGCTTTCTCTCTTTTTATAGGTGGCTCATGAATATGTAATTAGCACTTTTATGAATAAGACTTTCCTGCCACTTCCCAAGAAACCGTTATAATATTATTTCATCATTTCTTACATAAGCAACAGAATAATAGTAATTTTATTCTTTATTTTCTGTACTTTGTACGCGTAGAATTAGCTGTTGCTTTAAAAGAAATTAAGCAGAAAAGTAAAATATATATTTTGAAAACCTTGTCTAAAAAATTTATTTAATAAAGTATAATAAATTTTAAAGAAAAGTCAGAATTTTGTGTGTAAAAAAGGTTTAGATTTAATATAATTTGACAAAAAAATTATTTATGTGAAAATAATTATTGATAAATTACAAAGTATTAAAAAACAACCATTCAGCATTTATATGATAAGATAGTAAAATTGATAATTGTTGGAATTCTGTTTTCAAGTTACATATATTGATAGATCCTGAGTAGTACTAATGGGATCTGTAGCTAAAAGTTAAAATATTTATCTGTTTCTTGTACTTTAGACTAGATATATCATGCTAGATTCGTGAAAAACACGCTATATTATTAATTTTGATTTTTTGTAGTATAAAAATTTTATTTTCATGAAAAACTGTAGAACTATGAAATACGCATGCTAGAATTGTCATTATCTTTTTTATATTAATAGAATGTGCTAACTTTACAGATCCCACTTTTGGGTATCCGTGAAGTTAGCATGACATTCTATTAATATGAAGGAAATAATGACAATTCCAGTAGCATTTTTTTTTCATAGTTTTACAGTTTCTTATAAAAATATAAAAAAAGTTCCGTACGTTTTATACTAAAAAATGGAAAAAATTGCAGCCGGAACTCTGTTTATAAATAATTGTAGAGTATAGATCTCTGCTAGTACTAACGAGCAATGTTGCTGGAATTGGAATAAATGATCAGCACGACACCTTTTCTTCAAGTGTCGTGTTGTCTTTTATACAGACCTATGTTTACTAAGGTTTTTGTAGTATGATGTGTACTATCTACCGTATAAATGTTGAATGTTTTTTTAACGCCCTGTATAAGAATGTTCTGGTAATGCTTTTCTGCTATAAGTATTAAATACACAAGTTTTTCTTATTACATATAATAGTTTTGAATATCATAATTAATGAAAGTGAAAGTAAAAAGTGAAATATCACAAATATATTTAATTCTCAACAGAAAAGGCTTATGTTTCGCAAAGGATGTCGATAACACCTTCACACACGCGCGCGCGAATACGCCCGCGTGTATCGCGCCCACATGCCACAAACAATACACAAGCATATTCACTGACCACTTGAAACTCGTCCGGCCTCTTTCCATAACCGATCTCTAGCGAGCCCTTTCTTTCATTGGTGATTCCAATGACGTCACCGTCACTGCCAATATCCAGTAACTGTTCGATGACGTTCCGTGTCTCCTTTTCGTTGTTGTCTTGCTCCTGATTTTCCACGATGGATTCGATCGGTTCTCGGGTCGCTAGCAAATGCTTCTCGTCTATTGCCTCGTTGTCCAAGACGATAGTATCCTGTTCCCGCATCCGCTCGTCCTGCGTCCTGTTTTCCGCGATGATCATGTCGATCATCCTCGCGTCCTGGTGTTTCGCATCAACCTTCTCGTCTGATTGCGCGTCCAGTACTGTTGAGTCCGATTCGATCGAGGCATGTGCCTCCTCTCTTCCCGATGACGATCTTTCGGCGTCGTTGGCGTTGTCCTTGCCGTCCTCGCACCTCGTTCTGTTCGGCTCGTCGGTAGCTTTCAATTTTGCTGCACCGCCCACAACCTCCGTTCTTTCTTGCTTCTCCTGCTGCTTTCCTTTTGCGGATTCCTTGATCGAATTCGCGCTGTCTTTGCCCACGTCCTCGCGACTATTTTCACGGCGAAAGATCCTTATTCCCGACTTGTAGACTTCGTCCTTGTTAGTGGACGTTTGTGAAATGGCAAGTGACGGGGACTTGCTCTCTTCCTTAAAATCCTTTCGTGCAGATCTCGATAAAGGACGGATGTCGTCCTTACTGTCTTGTTGCTTCAATCGCTCCTCCTTACTGCGGGAGGATAGCAGTTTTGGAATCAAGCTCGGCACAGTTATGTCCTCGCGACTGCGACGCAGATCATCAGTGCTTCCTCTATATCTACAGAATAATAATATAGATTAGTATTAATATATTAATACTAATAAGTAATAATTAGATCGCGGAACTTTATGCAAAATACTTAACTGAATATTTTCCATAAAATGCATATTTTGCAATTTTGTAAATTTACAGATGGCAATCTCAATCTTTTTACTTCACCTTTTAATAACTCTTTAACGAACAACGATTGACTGCTAAAACTGTCCGATAGTTAATATTCAGTTAAGTATTTTGCATAAAGTTCCGCAGTCTAGTAATAATAATGTGTATAATATATATATAAATATATAATTAAAAATAAAAAATAAATATGTACTTAATTATTTAATTATTTACATTAATCATGAATTGTTTGTTTATAATTAATAATTAATAGTTTCACTGTATTTATTGCTATCATGAATTCTCTCTTTCTCTCTCCTCTATGTGATAGACAGACTTAGACAAAAATGACGCACAGATCTAGACGAAAAAACCGTTATCTCGGAAACGACGACAGATACGACAAAATGTTACAGAACTATTTCTGGATCTGTGCGTCACTTTTCTCTAGGCCTGTCTATCACAGAGAGGGGAGAGAGAGAGAGAGAGAGAGAGATGATATTCATTTTAAGATAATTTGTTGATAAAATCGAAGTCACGTTTATTACATAAAATAAAGAAAGAAGTAATACCTTTGAGGAATAAGTGATCGCTTGGGTGATTCTTGTGGGCTTCGGATATCTTCGAACTCCTTGGAGCTCCTTTTAAAAATTGGAATATTTGATTTTCTCTCGCCATGCTTCGTTGGGCTCGGTTTCGTGTCCGGAGATATAAACTTCGCAAGGATTCTTGGCGGTTTTATAAGTGATATTCTCGGTGTGCTCTGCTCCTGCACAGGATCCTCCTGCTCTTTACCCGAGGGCTCGCTTTTCTTATTAAATCTTATAATATCAAATGATGGCACTTCCTCTTCTTTAACGATTGGTTTCTCTCGTCTTGTTCGTTCGTTAATCGATGTGCTCTTCTCGATCGCTTCAATCGCATCTCTGCAGTTGTCACTGGCATCCTCGGCGCAATCCTTCACGTTCAAACTGCCTTCTCGCAAATTTTCAAGCTTCGATAATGTTCTGTCATCGAAACTTGAATCCTCTAATGGATCTTGATAATCCTGATGGCGAGATGGTAAACTGCGATATATTCGCAATTCTGGAGACTTTCTCGCAGCTAACCAACGTGTTGGAGGACCTTTAAAGAAAATAATTTATATTGTGTGTAAATTCGCTGTCATGCAGAATGAAGAAGAAACAATCATAACTCGATGAGGAAACGAGTAGGAAAATGACAATTCAACATGATGATTTTCAACATGAAAATTATTATAATTGCAACGTTAATTAACATTCTCTAATATTTCTCTAATAGCTTTCGCTGTCTATTAAAGACAAATTTTCTTTTTCTTTGTACTTTCTACCGAGTCATCGACGGAAGATTAATTATATATACATATTGAAACGCACCATTAATCGTCCAAGCTCGTCGGATGCTGCGATTCAATATGTCCACTGGAATATGTGCTGTTTTCTCGCTGACAGATTTGCTGGAAATCGAACTTTCGTGCATCCACTTGCCGGTAACGACGTGTAATTCTCTGCAAATTGAACGGGTTTGAAACTATATGAACGCACATGAAAAAATGTACAGAAAACAAAGAATTGCGCGATGTGAAAAAAACGTACTCTCTATTTTAACTTGAATTTGGCGTTACTAAAGTTTCACATATTTCATTTGCTTGTTATTTTGTCTCCGTATAATTTTATTCTATTTGCATTAGTTAGCGAAACTATTTTTAGCAAGAAATTCTATGAAATAATATTATACAACAAAAAATCAACGAGATTTTATTTTCTATTTTGAAGACATATTTAACTGTCGCATTTTTTACTGAAATATTCTAATCATATTTTTTTTGTATATTGCAATACATATTATAAAAGCAACATATCTTTTTACTATAATTATTATTAAATTTAATAAACAACTATTATTAAACATTTAACTAATATTAAATAATAAACAAAATTGACATTTGATGTTTGATCTTTCGCAAAAATTCCTCGCAAAGAAACGGCTGAGTTTGGGAAATTTCAAGTGAGAGAGACACTTACGCAATCTTGTAGCAAACGTTGCAGATCCACTCGACTTCTTTATCACCTGCGCGGTTCCTGATCTCAATGCGACATTGCCGGCACACGCGGTGTCTGCAGCGCGTGCAAGTCGTGCCAATATTGTAAAATCTACCGAACGACGTACTGCATCGTGCGCATTTGCGTCCTTGGTGCGATAGTTCGCCGCCGCCACCGCCGCCGCCGCCGCCGGACGCCTTGAGTAGTCCCCTTCTTCTCAGATATTGTAGATCAGCCTTCAGCCTCCTGCAAACACAAAGCCGGATGCAGGAGGTACCTTCGATCGTCAGCCTGTCGCGCCGAACTTCACATCTTCACGGAGAACCTCGCGATCGTGGTAGAGCGGACTCATGAATATAAAGATTCATGAAAGAGCCTTTTGAAGAAAATATTCAAATAACGCGCGCGCAATTGTTGCGCTAAAAGAAGATAGCATTTCTTTAACTGCGCTTGACAATTGTTCTACGTTGTTTTTATTTTATTAACGATCAGAAAAATATACAGAGTGTTTCTTAAATAGCGGACACTAATCATATAGCGCTATTCCTGATTAAAAATTAAGTCGAAAAGTCCTCTACCATTTTGCAATTTTCCTAATAATACAGGCCTGCAAAATTGGAGGTGTTGAAAGTTGATTGGGATTTAACTATGTTTTCTTACGTAATTTTTCGCGCTGAATCCGAATCCGGCGGCAGAATTGCTCTATCACGTCAGGTTTTTGAGAAAAGTGAGGTTAAAGGTGTCAAAATTGACGTTTTTTGACATATTTGTAATTTTTTTGCTAGCGAAGTAAATTTTTTTTTCTACTTTCGTTTACGCCATCTGAAAGTGTCAACATTTATCTTCAAAATATATTTTTTTTAACGCCGTTTTTTTTCACCGAGATAATCTCTGTGTAGTCACACAATTTATCGAAATTCGAATTGCTATATCTCCGGAAAAAAAATCGCTTTGGGACGGTCCAAAATGGATTTTGAAGGGGCTGTATAGCAGTAAATGATACCATCGATGGATTAGACGACAAAAATTTTATCAATTTTTAATTGAATTTCAAATATGGCTGAAAATGGCTTATTTGGCTGTTTTGGGTTAAGATTTCTCGAAATCTCGACGTGATAGAGCAATTCTGCAGATAATCCATCGATGGTATCATTTACTACTATACTGCAGCCCCTTCAAAATCCATGACAAAAGATAAAAGAATAAGCTAATCTGTCCAGAAATACCGTTTGTTCTAATACAACGGTATAGAGATTAGGGTTTTACAGAGATTATCTCGGTGAAAAAAAACGTACGACGTTAAAAAATATATATTTTGAAGATAAATGTTGACACTTTCAGATGGCGTAAACAAAAGTAGAAAAAAAATTTACCTCGCTAGCAAAAAAATCACAAATATGTCAAAAAACGTCAATTTTGACACCTTTAACCTCACTTTTCTCAAAAACCTGACGTGATAAAGCAATTCTGCCGCCGAATTCGTATTCAGCGCGAAAAATTACGTAAGAAAACATAGTTAAATCCCAATCAACAAAACCATGCAGGCCTGTGTAATTGATGAAACATTAATTTCTAAAGATTGCCGAGTAAATGATTGCCGAATCACATGCTATTCCTGATAAAAAATTGAATCAAAAGTTCTCTATCATTTTGCAATTTTCGTGATAGTTAATGATTGGACAGCCGGATACGCGCTTAAAGCCATGGCACATAAAAAAATTTAAGGCATAAGACTTAAGCAGTAAGCGAATCGACCAATCACAATAGAGCACCGTAAGAGCATACGTATATTAGCGAATCCAACATGTTGATTTCGTTACTGCTTAAGTCTTACGTCTTAAGTTTTTCTATGTGCCAAGGCCTTTATTCGGCAATATTAAAAAATTAATATTTTGTTAACCATTGCGGAAATTGCTAAATTGTAGAGGATTTTTCAACTCAATTTTTAATTATAAAGAATAACGCTATATGATTAGTATCTGCTATTTAAGAAATACTCTGTATAAGTCTCTTGATACGAAATTCCCGAAATGCTATTCAAGCGTTAAACTATTCCCTCGGGCGTCGGATTTTACACGGCCAAGTGCGACGCGTGATTTTATCGCCGGTACACGTAGTTACGCTTAATTATTGTTTGCTCCCAGTTGAGAGCGTTGGTAATTAACAGCCGCTCGCATCGTTCATTGCACATATATACATATTTTTATATCGGCGTGCATGATTATTCATCGAACGGCAGAAACGAATGAGTTTACGAGCAGCGGATATATCTCGATCGCCATCGTCGTGGCGCGCGACTTAATGGCCAAGACTTACTCACGCAACTGACGCACGTGACGCGCCGTGTTCTTCTCTATCCATAAACAACCGTTTCATCACACTCGAGCGGTTGCAAAAATTGCGCGCCGCCAGATTTTCTTCCTCGTCAAGCGCGAATAAGCAAGTTGTTAATTATGGCATTAGCCATTTTTTTAATCCCGTCATACACGCGCGAGATGTATGTGCACGATCGCGGTTGGCCCCCGAGAACAATCGACTTCGATCGTTTCATTAAGGATGTCTCTTAAGGATGTATTATATGTATTTTTTAATAAAATAAAAACATTATGAAAGAATTACAGATTTTTCTACACTACATATTTGAAAGAGGAATACAAAAAGTTTGGCGACCGTTTAGAACCTGAATAAAAAATTATTCCGATAAGAAGTAGATATGTTTGTAAAAAATAACTCTAGTTTACAGCAAAAAATTACTTTGGACCGGACTACGTGTTTTTTTATAGATTTTTGGATGCTGAAAACAATGCCTCAAGCGAAAAAATTCTAGCACGTCGGATTTCCAAGATAATTGCGATTTAGTACTTACAAAATAACTTTTTTTGCGATATTTGACATTTTTTTAATATAAAGAAGGTTAACGTGATCTTGAAATTTTGATCAGAAGTCATGAATGTATTGTGCATCCCCTATAAAATGCATTTTTTAAAACCTCAATTATCTGACGTACTAGAATTTTTTCGTTTATGGCATCGTTTTCAGCATTTAAAAATCTATAAGAGACACGTAGTCCGGTCCAAAGTAATTGAAAAAAAAATTTTTTTGTAAACTAGCGTAATCAAGATGAAATGTAAACAATTTTATTTAAACTATAAAATTGTATTGTTGAATATCGATCTCATTGACCTGTTTCATATATTTACAATATTTATTTTTATATTAAATGTATAAATTCCAATCACTTTTACAGAGACAAAGACTATATCTGATATATCCTTAAATATTCTTGTAGATTAAAACTTAAAATTCGCGAAAAAAGTTAAAAAGCAAAAATTAAAACTCAAAAATATGAATGTTAAGGAAATGCTTATTGAATCAATATAAATTTATATGTATAGTTTACTTGACACTTTTGTACACTTGTAATTAATTAATTACGTGGATAAGCAACATGTTGCATGTTATGGACGAGAACCAAATCTGTGCACACACATTTATTTATAACGTTATATATAATCAGACAGACATTTACTTCAAATGTCACGCAGCCGACGACTGCAATTACGCAATTAATAATTGCGAACTTTATTCAATCTCGACGAATACATCTTCTTAACTGTTTTTCGTAACATTACAAAATCTTACCAATCGATTAGTTGTAATTGCAATGATGAATTAGACCTCAAGATATCTTCGAATCCTTTTAATGAAGACAGTTCAACACTGACGTTACTGGCAATAACTATTTTTTTACTAAACGTTTACTATGTATTGAGTGATCGTATTAAATCACAAGAGACAA
Organism: Trachymyrmex cornetzi; assembly: GCF_001594075.2. NCBI lineage: Eukaryota > Metazoa > Arthropoda > Insecta > Hymenoptera > Formicidae > Trachymyrmex > Trachymyrmex cornetzi. Next base: position 153,117 of record NW_017298142.1, read on the forward strand.
TTTGTCTCTTCCTGGATTTGAAATGAGTTTTCAACGAGCGTTTAATCGACCGGATGATAAATCGCCATAGGATGCATAAAAAAAGAGCCTTATTCCGACGACGGAATACTACGTCGACTGATTGCCATACCGACGACGAAATGACTCACGGACGGTCGTATGTAGGCTCTTTTTGTTATAAACAGATTCAACATACCATGCGCAAAAGATTGCTACATCTCGTTGCTCGATGCCAACAACGTTCGCGACTGTGTCTCGTGGGTGTTTCACCGGGTACGCGTACGATTCCCATTCGTTGGGTACTCGAGGAAAAATTACGCTAATGGAGCCGATCGCTAAGTCACATCGATCGACAAAGCATGACGCTTAATTCCATAATGTTGTTACGATACAATGTCTGGACGCTTTTAATCGTTCCCTGTGTACTTCTTAATCTTTCATTTATCTTAATCTTTACGAATTTATTGTTATCAATTACTCTTTAATGTCGCAATACGTATAAATATTATGGTGCTTCGATCAATAAATTAATGCCTTTGTGAGCTATGCAGTGGATCTTGGTGTGAAATAGTTCCTTTATTTAATCTTTTAGACAAAAATCATACGTTTCGATCCTTGATTCGGATCCTTTTTAATGTCACAATTTAAATTTGCGGAATTATTGTGTTTCCTGATACAACTGTACAATAATCAAGTGAGTAGAAATTACAATTAATCGCATGCATATAACAATCTACAATATTACTTGGATATGCAGAACAAATATATTAATAATTAAATCAAATATATATATAAAAGATCCAAACCAAGGATCAAAACGTATAATTTTTGTCTGAGAAATTAAATAAAGGAACTATTTCACACACACAACCAAGTGTATGGCTCACAAAGGCATTAATTTATTGATCGATTCATCTCAAAAGAGCTTTGATTCAACGTAACTCTATTTATGTTATTATGATATTTTATGCGAATAAAATGATTCTTGAATTTATTCAACTAATATTTCGCGATTTCACGTGTTGCAATAATGAAATGCAGAGTCTGCTTTACCTACTCCCTCTCCTTCTCATTTTCCCTCTTTCTCTTTCTCTCCGATTGTATTACTCTTTTTCTTTTCTATCTCAGTCTCACATTGGATCAGGTATGAACAATGAATCGTGCAAGAGAATAGCGATAGACTAGCAAAGGAGTAGAATACCAATAAGCGTTGCCAGCTATCCGGCCCAGGAAGAAAATTTCCATACTCGGCGATGCAAGTTACTACTTTGCCGTCGCAGATACGCGCGAGTCTTCATGAATAATTTTACGGCAAACAATCGGCAACTTGCATCAACGCGCTGAGAAATTCTATTTGACAACAAAAGACACCCGATGAAATTGAACTCTTTCGTTAAAAAGGAGATGTATGATAAAACACACACGATGTAGGGGACGGAAGATCGCTTCGTCGAATGCACATGCATCTACGCACCTGACCGTTCATGCACTTCCGTCTCTGACAGTCGAGAAAACTTGAGAACAGTCATTGCGCTCACATCCGGCGGTGTAGCGACAATGTCTCGAACAGGATTGGATATCGCGATCGAGGAAATTACTTGCTATACATATGTGTCTGAATAACATCGTTGCTACATAGCTCACACAGTTAAGCCAAAGAGAGAGCACCGCGTCTTTCAACAATTGACAATTTTTCAAAAATTCCATGTTAAATACATAACCGTTTGAGGTATGACTTGATTCACACTAATTTTAGAAAAAGAAAGTAAAGGACTAATAGATGGATAGACTTTCTTGTTGCTAGAAGAGTAATTTGCAATTTAAAGCTGTAAGTCAGTTCCACTTTATGTTGGACTGATTTATAATTTCAGTTTCAATATTAAAAAAGTTAAAAAGTATATTTTTTAACGTGTAATTAAATTATTTTTAGATATATTACAAATAAAAAATACAAATAAAAAAAGAATAGATTGAAATTTATAATTAAACTATTTTATCAATAAAGAAACAAGTGATGAAGAATAGATAGAAGAATTAAGAAGCTAAAAAGACTTAATAGTGTGTAATCGATGCACTTTTTTCCACCATACTTAAACTTCGTTGAAAAGGGGCAGACGCGTTTGATTGCGTAAAATATGAGCACTTCGCATTAATGCGATATTTAAACGCGAATAGGCGTGCACATCCGGTTGCTCACTGCCATTTCTAAAGGACGAGATATGCCTAAAGATGAGCCGTACTGGTTGCAAACAATCATACCGGCACCAACATATTTAATTCAAGATGTTTTTCGTTTTGATTTTTGTGTTTAAAAGTAGCTATAGAATGATTTATCTTATGTTTGAAAAACAAAAAAAATGAATTTGTAAATTGACTTGATATGGAATCTTATTTTACATACGAAAATATACATATAATTTAGAGCTTGTACAATTTCATAAATTTTCTTTTTCTAGAAATACGTAGATTTCAATCGCACTATATTTAAACTCTACTTCATTTCTTATTAAGAAAAAAATACCATGGATAATACGTATGTATTCTACATAGCTATATTTAATATTGTTTTCATACGTTTCAGTATATTAAATATAAATATAATTATGTGAAAGAAGTTGAAAAATATGAAAACTGTAATGATCATGAAGGCGCTTACCCTTTACGAACCTTATTTATACATGAGGTAATCGGATAAAAATCAAAAAATATACAAAAATAAAATGATACGTGATTTTTACTAAATCTTTTCACTTATTTTAATTATATTATTTAACATCCGGATTTCCATGAAACTATTCACTTGACGCATCCACTGGACGCGACTCTACTGCACATAATATGTTCAAGCTGGAAACCACTTTAGTTTCGATGACAGCTAGAGTTTCAGACGTACCTAAAAATCACTTCTAAGAGGATACGAAGACCACTTTCGGAACAGCCTGGACGCTGTGACCTGTCATCGACTTATCGATCCAAAATATGAACACGTATCTGAGCACATTATCCTCCGTGTTGATAGATTGATAGATTATTTAGCAAGGGTAACACGCGAGTGATCGCGCGCGGCTTCGCGACCCAGTCGCCCCAGTCGGCCGAGAACACCTCGCGAGAGCTCGGCTCGTCGCGATCTCGCCGATCGGCCGGATCGGCGACGGCGGACGGGGACCCTGCCGCCGATGGGCCCCTCGGTACACTTCGTCTGGTTTCGCCACGGCTCGCTCTTCGTCGTTCTTCGGGCCTCAGCCAGCGGGGGCGTGACTGGATGTACATTAGACGACAGTAATGCCTCGTGGTAGACGACGCGGTTATACCGCGTCGGATGCCTAATATGGCCTTTTCACTCGGTTTCCATCGCGACCGGTAATGTAATCCACGCTTACGTGCGATAATGGGAATTTTCGGAGATGCAAAATGATCGAATTTTGATACAAAAGTTTGGAGAACGCGTATAACAGGCTTAAAGCAGCATTATGCGGATGATTCACCTTTTGAAATGCATTTTTTTCTTCTTATTATTCTATATGTATATTAACACATATTTCTCTTAGTATTTGTACTCCAATAAAATTATTATTATTATTGTGATTATTGTATATACATGGGTATCGAATTCAGTTGTGATAAATAACTAGTAATTATCTGAAGAAACGTTCCAGATGTCACAACATGCAGATGATTTGCATATCTTTAAAATTTACGGAGGACGATGCGTGGGGGAAGACACATTCATATCGTCCCATCGATCATCAGATCGATGAGACGGCTGCACCGTAACGGGTTTAATTGCTAATCGATACGTTTCTCAACGACGAGTCAGGAAATGTAACTAACAACTTTCCGTTTACGGTACGATTTTTTTTAAGTAATGTCTTATAAGTATAGTGTCTTATATTTTTAATGTTTGATAATAAAGATATCTTGAAAAAGTATTTCTTGAATTAGTATAATTTATTAATTGAGTTATAAAATCGGTTCAATTAAAAATTTGCTCAGGTTATATATACATAAACATGTCAGATAACATAAATAATAACGGAATGAAAGAATATCTAATTCTAAGTATTTATAATCAGTATTGGTATAAGACGTAAAACATTTTTATATTAAATTACGTGAACTAAATAATTTTTAACTTAGTGAAATGGCAGGCAGGATTTTATTTGCGGATAGCGTTGTAAAATGTATCAAACTGTCGGGATACAGTACGTCGTTAAACAGTATTATCAAGAGGTTCCATGCGGGTGGGCGAAACCATGGTTTCGCGCACACGATAAGGGCCTGCGACAAACACTTAAGAGCGAGAAATATTAAAAGTGCTATAAAACAATTTAGGATAAAATGTATGACATTAAAAGTTTAGAATTAATTAATCTATATTAATGGATAAATAATACAAAGTTCAGAAAGTAAAAAAATCATCAATAAGAAACATATCTTCAGGAAATAAAAAAATTTGATTTAATTGATTTACAATAAAATATTTAGCTAGAAATAATTCAGTTATATTTATTGCTATCATAAATAATTATATCTCTCCTGAAAATTGAAAAACATTACAAATTATGATATTTTCTGTTAATAAAATTAACTTCGTAAAAGATACGCGTAAAAAAATATAAATTTAAGAAAAAGAAAATAAGTGAAAAGATCCAGTATCTATCTTATTTTTATTGAAAAAATAATTAATTTTTAACTTCGAATAATAGAAGAAGAAAAAGCTAATCAGATTGAAAAATTAAAATAAAAAAATTTTTCAGTAATAAGCTCTTATTTTATTGTTGTGATTTTAAATTATGGCCTTTTCACTGAAATTATTCAAATGATATTCCGACGTCTTAGAAATTCAAGCGAAAAGGGGAAATCAGGTCACAGGGGTCAATATCTGGATGTCATGTCTTGAGGATGACGAAGGTGTTTTTGTTCACGTCACGACAAAATGTAGAGCGGAAAAGGATAAAGAAAAATAATTATCTTCAAATAAGAAGAACCGACAGTCGTAGTGTATTATTCGTCTCTTGTGGAACAATAACTTTCCCGTCATTAAATTGTTAGGTTAATTAAATTGTTAGGAGTATACCGTAGGAATGTTGTGATTAGCTTTTGAATCGGTCGACACGTAAACGCTATGATTATTTATCAAGTTAATACTTTATGGAATTCAAAGGGCGAATTGCGCAATTACAAGGGATAGCACTTTACTTGTTCAGAATTATGCATGAGATAAAGAAATTTAAATCATGAGCAGAAGAAATAAATAAATGAAGAAGCAAAACAGTACAAAAGCATTGCTAGCAAAATTATCATTTAAATATATAGCATACATATTACTTTAATTTAGTTACGCACGAGAGATGAACAAATCAATAAGAGAAATTGAAGATGTGATTTGATAATCTTCGTTGCAATTTACATCTGACATTGATGAAGTAAAGTATTACAATGTGTACCTCAAAGAAAATATGTATAGCACAGTTTGCAATATTACTCTTATTGGTATGTATACTTTTCGCATATTTACAATGTTTATAATATATCTCTTTCATATCTATAATATACAATATTATTACTATCAATATATGCAACTTGTTTAGGAAAATTTAACGAAGATTCTTTTAAATTCATAATATCACATTATATCTAATTTCAATTACTTTTAATTATTCCTATAGGTCGCCACTGCTCCTATTGAATATATCATTAATTTAACTAAAAAAATGGAGTTAAATAATTTATGAAAATGTCTTAATTTATTTAGTTTTATTACTTACTAAGTGGATATATTATACAAACGCTGTTTACTTTAAAAGCAATTCAATCATAGAAATGATTAAATGTGGATGTTTTATTAACCACATATTTTGTATTAAAATTAAGTACATTTTAACACACTTAGAAGTTAAAAATAAAAAAATAAGAGATGAAGTTTATTTAACTTAATAAATTAATTTGATTTTTTATATATATAATATTTAACAGTGTAAATTTCTTCTCTCTCAACATCTCTTTTTTCTCAGAATAATTTTAGCAAAAATGGTTTTATCGGGTTTCTGTAGCAATATCTTTTCCAGTCAGATTAACATCTCTCCCTGCTGCATCTCTATATTTCGTTTACTGTACACCGTCGCGAGTCGGCCCAACTTGCGCAACTGCAAATCGAGCGCGAATCACGTGTCGAGTTCGAGTCCCGCGACAGTGGAGTTTGCTTCGGGAACGTCAAAATATCGTCACGTTCGGTGCGTCGACCCTGCTACGTTCGCGACGAAGCGGGACAGGACAGGTTCGTTCGTTCATTCCTTCGTTCGCCAGGACTTTTCGCTGCATCGCTCGCGAAGCTCAGCACAGAAATCGCGACGGCGCGGCGCGGCGGCGCGGCACAGCGGCGATCCTCCCGTAGAGACATCACGGTATAGGTAGGTATAGGAGGTAGGTATGCATGCGCGCTGGAAGAACCGTTATTCAACCTTAAGGTTTAAGGTTCGTTCTCCAAGTAACCCGCGTCCACGAGCCTATTCGACTGAACACGCGCGAATTTCCGCGTTCCGACACTCAATTATTGAAACTGCCTACACTTTTAATGTTATATCAAATAAATTATAATTTATTATAATTTTTTTTTATAATATATAAATATTGTACTTTTAATTATACATCTATATATTTTATTGCTATAAATATATTATAAAATATTATAAATAATGTGAGTTTACTTAATTTACTTTTTATCCACTTCTTCTATTTTGTCCTTCATTTATCTCTATCTTGGTAGTCGATTGTGTATATCTTGAAATAAAGTGAAAATCACAAAAGTGAACAAATTCACTATATGAAATTATAAATATTCTTGTGACTTTGCTCACTTTTGTAATTTTTAAATTCTTCTTCAAGATACACAGTCAATCCCCTGATTCTTTCTATAAACTTCAAATCGTTTATTTCTCTTCATTTGCATCTCCTATTTATTTTTTTATCATATATTATTTAATTAAAGACAAGCTCCACATATACAGGGTGTTTCTAGATTTTTCGCACAAGCTTCGACAGTCTTTTCTGTGTTCACTCAAAAAAAAGTTTTTTAATAGTGTTTTCTGTGTTTACTCTAAGAAAACAAAAAGTCATACAGACTATAGGTCTTTATAAGTGCTTTATTAAAATGTTATAACAAAAATATAAAATGTGTAAAAAACACTTTTACCTAAATAATAATAAACGATGTATTAAGAATGTGGTGACAAATACTGTCACGACAAATGACGAAAGATGCGTGGCATTTAGAACGAAAGCACGCATCGAGAGATATAATAATATTGACTGTGCACACACACACCTGCGAAGCATAGACAGCAGAGGTATTTAAATGCCGCTGCTGTTTACGCGCGACGAGCCGAGAAATTCGGGATTAAATAATATAGATATTAAAGAGAAACGCAGTCGAACGGTTGGAAAATTACTATCGGTTAAAATTTTGAACGACAAAAATAAAGGTAATAATATAGTCGAAACGGCGGTCGAATAAACAGGATAGAAAATAGAAGCAAATAGAAAGTATAGAAGTTTTGAGAAGGAAAAATGCGAGAAAGGTTGAGGAGTCAAGCGAGACTTCGGAGAGCTCGAACGCGTATTGGAGTGTGGTCCGATATTTTATTAAAAACTCAGTTAATTTTATACTCGTGTCTTGAGTCAGTGCCTATCTTTCCTTATCCGAAGATCTCTGAATAGTTCGCAGTACATAAATCCGCGCTCGCGAAATAACGACAGGGAAATATGATATTCGGGAAATATGATGCCGCGCATTTATCGTCACATTTAAAATCATTATATGAACACGTAAAATCATGTAACTAAGGTGAACTCTGGAATACCTTAACTAGTACGTTAATTTAATTCTTTTACCTCATCAATCACTAGAAGTTACATATTACCAAAAGAATATACGTATATATGAAATATTACAAGTAAGAGTCTAATGCCTATAACGATCGAACGGTCAAACTTTTATCTAAGTTTGCACTTCAAATTGCTATGTGCTCATGTTAATAAATTTTTTAACAAAGCATTTAAAGATTTATATTTCTATATACTTTTTCTTATTTCAACTCACAGTACAGAAATCGGGATGGCACAGAACACACTTTGTATTTTTTTTGAACATTTTATATATTTGTTACAACATTTCAATAAATCACTTATAAAAACCTATGTTTGTATGACATTTTTTCTTTATCCTCATAGAATATATTATCAAAGTTTGTTTGGCAAATCCGGAGACGCTCTATATAGATTCAAGATAAAAGTTAATCTCTTTATTTGTGGGAGCTAGATCTTGTGGGGTGTGTAAGGTGCCGGTACATCGCGCCATGTAATGAGTACTTTGTCAATGGTGTTTGCAGGGGTCGAGATATTCGCAGCCTAATATAACTCTCATTATTTGCGTGATATAACGCGCGCCGCGTCAAATATTATGCAGGTACATACATTGTGCGCTCTTTTCACCTTCGTGTGAAAGCACCATTCCGGCTGAGCGAGACACAGAAAGACGAGACTCGTTCACACGGGGGGTCACAGCTAGCCCCAAGAGAGCAGTCATTGACATTGGAGAAAGAGCGAGTAGGACGAGAGAGGGAAAGATGATAAAGCGTAAGAGAGGGACGACGAGATTTGTCTTCGAGAAACGTGACTAATATGGTCTCGCAGTGTCTTTACACATCGTCTCACCGACTTCTCCAATTTCTTCGTTATCGCGCAGATATATCTGCTCCTTCGTTACTTAATTAAAACAAAGGCGAAGAGTCAAGAGGCACGCGGGAAAATTAATTCCACCCGCGGTTAATGTCAAATCATGAACGAGAGAGTTGAGAAATTTCTTCGAGAGATTTTCCTTTCGCGATTTTATCGGTTGAAAAATCTAATGCAAAGTGATTGAAGAGAAGAAGAACCGATTAATGATGCTTGTAGAAATGCTGACTAACACTAATGGCGAGAGGATTTAACTAATTTTTAATAATTTAATAATTTTATAGTTTTTCTCTATTATTACTTATTGCATAGAGGTCTACGATCGAGAACGGAAGCGTGGGTCGTTAATGAGAATTCATCAAAAAGATCGCGATTCAATCCACCTTCGAGCGAAGGCACGAAGTAGCAATTTTCGATATATTAAAACAATTAAAGGCTTGTAAGAAAACATATGATGTGGTAAGCGTACGTGAGGGTCGAAATTGCAGGTGCAACCCACTGCAATATTAGCAAATTACATGGCGGACTGGCATTAGACGGTATACGCCGAAGATGCAAGAATGTGTCTAATTATATGCTCGTCTCGCCACGAAGAATCGCTTAAGAGGAAAATTATCTGTTGTTGAAATTCTACGAAATGCTTGAGAGAACAATTTATAGCTCTTTTCACATACTAATTCAATGTAATATTTAATTGTAATATATATATGGCTTATATATATATATATATGTGTGTAATTTATTAATAATTATATATTACATATTTTTTGTGTTTATATACATATAAGTATATGTAGCAAAATAATTTTTGATATACATCATCGAGAAAACGATCAGACTCAGATATCGGAAACTATTAAGTTTATGCATCTTCAGTAATTGAAAAATCATATATATGTGTATATTTGTATATACATATATTATATATGGTATATACATGTAGGTATGGTTACATAGAATATTTTAAAGAGTTTATAGATTATCTCTATTCTTTCTTAAATTATTCGTAAATAATTTTAATTTGTATATATACAAAGTGCGATAACTAATTTACAGAGTTGGGAACGTTATCTTAAAAAAAAAATAACGCGTTACCGTTACAGTTACTTTTTTATTAAAAATAACTCGTTACCGTTACTTACTAGTTACTCATTTAAAAAATAACGCGTTACCGTTACTTGCAAAAGTAACGCATCGTTATTTTTTCGTTACTTTTCGGGAAATTGTTGAGTTACTTTCTTTACATACGATGTTGATAAAAATTTGGATCATTTGACACGTTTTTGCATAAAAAACGATAAAATCTGGCAGAAACAATCGGGAGCTAAACTCAAAAATAATTACCGAATTTAAATTAAATATTGTTTTTAAACTTTAATGTCATTATTAAAAATGTATTTCAAGATTCACTTCCAATATATTGAAAATCCGTAGTATGTATGTGAATTACAAATTTTTAACACTGACAGTAACTATCAGAATGCAGTCTAAAATATAAAACATGAAATATTTTTTAAGAAATAAAAATGAGAAAGTAAACATTTTATAATTATATTTATTACAAATAATAATCTTTTATTACATGTATACTTACATAATTCACATTACATACTCGTACATGCTACGGATTTTCAGTACTGGAGTCTTGAAATTCTTAATAATGACATTAAAAAAAGTTTAAAAACAATTATTTAACTTCGGTAATTATATTGCAAATAATAATCTTTTATATTATACATAATACAATGTTAAATTGTGAATATATATTTGTATATTTACATAATCATTTAAAAAAATTTGAAGTATTTCGCTCATTCATTATAACAACTTGGGCAACTAGGAGTACCCTTCTAGGTACACAAAAGCGAAACATCTTTCAGCGACAGCAATATCGAAATATGATCCAATCCGACCTATCTAATAAAAATTAAAATACATAACGATAAAAGAAGCGACTGAATCGTTATCGTTACTGTAAAAATATAACGATGTTACCGTTATTGTTAAAGACAAAAAAAAGTAATAATCATTACCGAAAAAAGTAACAAAAAAGAAAAAAGTAACGGCGTTACAAGTAACGCGTTACTTCCCAACTCTGTTAATTTATATCATTATTCTTTTAGGACCGATTGTTCCACCTTTTGGTAAATTTTACCTGTGAGGTAAATCTGATAATCCGCGTATATAATTTTGCTACTTATCCAACAGGTAAAATTTACCAAAAGGTGAAACAACCGGCCTTTAGTCTGTACGATCATTTCCATAACAAAAGGATGTATGATATGTGGAGATTTTTTTCAAGTTTTTTAAGATTATAAATATTTGAATGTAATATATGACGTTTACGTCACGATTTAATTTTACATAGATCGACAAATGTAATTTGTATAAAAGAATGATAATAGAGTTAATTTTTTAATTTTTTGTGCGTATTTATTTCAGAGATTAATTTGTATACAAAGGAAATAATATAATTGTTTACCAAACATTTACATAGACATTTCTCCTATACTTAAGAGAAGATCCTCTTACACCTATTATTTTGTAATACTTTTTTTAGATATATATATTTAGTTCTAAATCAAGATCACTCTATAACTTGGTAGCAGATAACTATTCGTATCTATCCAGGTAAGTACGGAGAAGAATAAATACATTTATAATCTACTAGCGAATAGAGCAGAGAGAGAGAGAGAGAAAGAGAGAGAGAGAGAGAGAGAGAGAGAGAGAGAGCGCAAGATACTTTACTTAGGAGCAGCGGAGCAATCTCCGGATAACACCAAAACTGGTTTCTCGTGAATGTCTTACTTCTTCCTGATGACAGCGACGACGATTTGATGGTATTCGACAGTCGCGCTGATTTGCGTTCATCGGATTTTATTTCTGCGGGCAGCAGGTAAGTAGAAAGTACAACATAACGCAAATAACGCTGATAAGGCGCTTGCTGATATATGCCGTGACTAAACAGAGATTGAAATCGTAAACGATCCGATTAATTTCAGCTGACGAAGAAGTTCGGCTGTAAATTAAAAATTGTGTCAAATTGTGCAAAACTGGAGTATCGTCAGTATCGATCTCTATAGAGAAAGGATCTTTTCTTATGATTGAAGAATGACTGGTACATATATATAAATTAAAAAAAATAAAATTCTGCAGTTTTTTCAATTTTTTCCAATACTTAAAAAATTGTTACATCAAGGAAAAAGTAGAAATTATTAATATCTTTTTATAATCTGAGAGAAAGAAAATAATTAAAATTTTATAAAATTTTAATGTAAAATGCAGTTTTTTTGAATTTACGAATAACAAACTTTCTTTGTGAGTTGACAAAGAATGCTAAAGATGCACATTATATATTGCGTATATGTGATTTCCAACTAATTTGGCATATAATTCAACGGTAAGCAATAAAATTTATAAATATACAAAATTTACATGTGCCAATAAAAAATGTTTAGATACCGCTTTGTGTGACTGTATGTTTAGATGCCACTTTGTATGACTATATCTTAAGAGAAACTTAATGATAACTGAAGATATGCCTGCATATCTTAAGAAAATATTTTCAACGCAAGAATTATTTTAATTTATGATATAAATTATAAAACCTATAATTTGTATCTCTTTTAAATGGCTGAAACGCGAATAAAGAAATAAATAAATGGCAAATAAATGAATAAAATAAATGAAAAGATGAAATATATTGAACAATAAGAATGTAATAAATCTTAGAAAAGATATTAATAATAAATCGATCAATAAATATCACATGCGCGCGCATTATATTAGACGACATGTGACACTTCTTTGAATTAATGTTCTAAAAAAGAAGATAGATAAAATAAAGAAGATAATGATCTTTTTTGTAATTATTTGAAGTAATTTGATAATTTGTTCTTAAACCGTTCATGATCATCGTGAAAATAAAGTGACTCGTCAGAATGTGGTTTTCTTATGTTTCATCAAGACTTTTCCTTGTTCTTAGAAAGCTGTTTTCTTCTCTGATAATTATATTTTATTATATGTACATATTGTATACATATACTATATATTATACGTTTATATATATATATATATATATATATGT
>NW_017298142.1:166174-199647 GCF_001594075.2 Trachymyrmex cornetzi
GAGAGAGAGAGAGAGAGAGAGAGAGAGAGAGAGAGAATATACAATTTATATATATCATAATAAAAATACATACAAAATATTTTAACTTTGAATCTTTAAATTTGTCAGTAATATTTTTTCTTGTTGAATAAAAGCGGATGAGTTTGATTAATTTTTATTATAATATTATTTACCAATCTTCTTTTTTCTTTCATTAGAAAGTAAATAAGGAAATATGATTTCATAAATTTTATATATATATTTTTTAAAATAAAGTATTAAATTGTTTGCCTAGATTAGTCAATGGGTATATTTAGGATATATAATAATTTAATTCTTTTAATATATTTTTATGTCTTAATATATTTATATGTCTTCTAAATTTCAGGTTAAGATCTGCAAGGCTTAAAATAATTTTCACTGATTTGACATTAAAATAATTTCTTATTTTTTGAGTAACACTTCGATCGGTTATTTGAATCGTTGATGAATATCGCATCGTAATAATTGAAGTAATTTTAATTGTGTCATTTAATGCAAATTTTTTTCTTGTTTGAGAGCGATGAATACTGTAGAGTAATACTGGACACAATCATCGCTCAGCCTCCTATATTACGAAACGCACCATATTTTAAGCTGACTCCCGGCTCAAGTGAAAAGACCCTTCACCGCGTGAGGCTTACGTTCCGAAATAAGTATTGAGTGAAAGAAATTACCCCTGGTCCTCGTCGGCAGCGGCTCCTTGCTGAACAATGCGGACCACGTCCGTCGTTGACATCGTCGGCACTCACGTTGCCGTGGCACTCACCGACGATCACCGATCACACATCCTACCGCTCCTCCTCTTTGAACACCCTCGAAGGAATTCACCTCTCGATGCCGGAGAAATTCTCCTTCGCGTCTTCGCGATCGGAAGAAATTCTCTTTTTGACACGACTCACGAATCTGAATTCTCTTCACTGTACTCTGCGGTTAGCGCACGTGTGTCCACCAGACCAGACCGGGCTAAAACGCTGGGTGTCCAGGCTGGCTGGCGCCCGGCAAGGCTACCGATATGGCAGAACGAAAGAGCGATCTGGGGGCCCGTTCTGCCCGTTCGGTACGGGCCCCGATCCGATGCTACGTCCTCGTGAAGCGGCTACCTGGTCCGGCTGGTCCCTCTGGTGCTACAGAAGGACGAAGAAGAGGTGGAGGCGGAGGCGAAACCAAGAGGAGCTGCACACACGGCGGTGAACACCACCTCACTGAAGCGGCTCAGACGAGTGTCGTGCCGCACCGCTCGTCGATCTTACCTGTGCACATGTACGCGCACGCAGCGTTTTTCTTTCCTCGTCTCTGTGTGCGAATGCCATGTTCTTTTCCCTCTGCACACGCAGACAGGTGTACGATTCTTGATTGGAATGTGTGTGTGTGTGTGTGTGCCGTGTGTAAACTGGCGTGGCACGTTCTTTGCGTTCTACCTGTCTGTGTGCAAGTCACTGGTGAAGATATTCTTTTCCTTCTACTCGTTCGACACAAGCGTACAAAAGTGTGATTCTTGATTTGCGTGTGTTGTGTGTAAACTGGTGTGGCATGTTTTTTACCTTTGTATGCGTGTATACGCATGTATACGCGTGTGCGTAGCGTTACTCCGCTCGCATACAGACAGCTTTACGCTTATCTGGATGCGTAACGGCGTCGCATATTCTTTTACACTTCTATCTGTAGCGATAATCTGACTCTTGATCGTGTGCGTAATTTACGTTATACCAATACATCGGGTTCTCTTCTTCCTGCTGTGACCCAGCCGACGCGATGCGGAATTCTTGGTTTCGTGTGTGCAAATGTGCGTTTGTGTATTATAGCGTCGTTTTACCTGCTCCATAAGATATGCATTAGTATTAGGAAGAGATCGTGCATATACGAGTGTGCGTACTGTATAGTGTGAGGGATCAGTGATGTATAACGAGACTGGATGTCCCGAGAAAGCCAAAGGATTTAAAATGAAACATGTGATATTTAATTAAACTTGAGAAACGATGTAATATTAAATTAATTTTGAGAACCGAGGAAAAGATTAACACAATAAATTCGTTCAATTTTCGTTGAAATTTCCGATTTTGTCTGCGTGTATTTTATCATTGTATAAAGGACTTTCATTAAAAAATCTCACTATTTTCTTTATTATTTACTGAAGTCTAATAAGATATTGTTAATCAATAATAAAATTATTTTACAATTTTTCTTTGATATCTTTTTTACTAAGAAATATCTTAAATTAAAAAAAATTTTTTTTTCAATTTTTCTCTTTCATTAAAATTGTCAAAAATCTAAATTAATTTATTTCATAAAAATTCATTGTATCTTGCCATTTGTTAATTTCTTGTAAAATATAGTATTCCAAATGCATGTGTTTAGTTTTATATAAATATAACTGATAATGAAATACAACTGAATAAAATATTCTTCGATATAGCAACGATTTATCAATAATCCTATCAATGATGGTAAATATATATGACGCAAGTCATCAATTATTCGTCTTTTTGTTTATTTTGAATCGCCTAGAAGTGAAATAATTTTGCTTAAGGACGGGAAAGAAAACGCGAGCAGTAATGTCACGGGAAGTAATTCGATCGCGAGTTTCTATTGTGTTTGCAGTCAATGTTGTTGTCGCAACTTCCTCCGCGTGATTTATTCACAAGAATTATTGGTACTCTGTCATATGTAATTTTCCAGGTTAACATTCCTTATTCTTTATTCAACCACACGTCCATTGTAGTTAAGTATCAGAAAATCTGATTTCTTTTCTGTGATAATAATCTTGTTCTATTTCATATTTATTGACGAATTAAGATCACGTTAAAAGATCATATCTTTGTTAAAATTATACTTATAATTCGTATTCAACATAAATGAGAATTATTAAATATAGGAATACACAAATAGGAATACAAATTAAATATAGGAAATATACAGAGCAAATATAACGGTATAAATCGATAACGTCTTAATAATAATTTAAATTATGTTACATTATGTTTACATTATAATTACTTTTTTCTCAATTATTTAAACGCGTTATCTTAAATATTTTTAAAATTATTTTCATGCGCGCGATCTTATTGTTCACTCTGTACTGGCGAACACCAGATAATAAACAGATTTAATACTTTCGATCTCTTCTTATTCCTTTCCTTTCCATCACTCAGTGAACTATTGTATCTGATTCTGCAATTCCTCTCTCCTCTTTCTTCCTCGCCCTCCCCCCCTCTCTCTCTCTCTCTCACTCTCTTTAGCGAATATGGAAATGCATCTTGCATAATACTTAGAGCTGTAACGAAAATTCGAAAGGATGCAGAAGGCTTTGCTACCTGTTGCGCTCGACCTACAATTGCATGTACTTGTCGCAAAAATTTAAATGCATCGCGTGAGATATAGTTTATGGGGAATAGCTTGAGTGCATTAATACGCTTTGTGATGCACGCTAACAACTCTTTATCATACATAAATTTGCATAAGTACAACTAAGTATGCAAGTCTTATATGTTTCTTTACTATTAAATATTTTTTTAGGTATAGTGTTCATATATATGTCTGTATATATAATCAGGCCTGGGCATGTATTTGAAATACTTTTACTTGAAAAACAGTATTAGGTAAGACAATTATATTTTGTATTTTGTGTTTGTTCAGAGTACATGAAAATATTTTGTATTTTGTATTTCATGGGAGCATATAAAAGTATTTTGTATTTTATATTTCAGTATTAATAACAAAAGTTATGAAAGTATTTTGTATTTTGTATTTCAAATACTAACATTGATAATCAACCTTATTATTTGAATTACAAGATACAAAAAGCTTTCAATCTTTCGATTTTAAATACAAAATACGTAATAATTTTATGTGATCCACTAAAATAAAAAATACAAAATACGCTTGTATTGCAAATAGTGCAGTGTTTTAAATAAAAGTATTTCAAATACATGCCCAGCCTTGCATATAATATTCTGTGAAATAATCGACCATAATGAAATAATTTGCTAAAATAAAGAGTAAAAGAATATAAATGCATATTATTGATGAAACTTATAAATGAGTTTCAAAATTTAAATTTAATAATTTTTTACGATTAAAAAATATCGAAATATAGTCACAAAACTAATTGTCTGGACAGTGCACTGTTATATCGATGATTTCTTCAAACTACTACAAAATTGTGATTTTATTCATGCATTATGGCATTAATAGTTCATATTTATATTTCAATAACTGATTGTAAAGCTAGTGTCACACTAATTTAAAAAAATAGTGTGAAGAATTGTACCATCGACATGGTAGATTGTACGAACAATTAATTTCGTGACTGTTGTATATTATCGCACTGTATGTACATAAATATAAAGTAGATAGTAAATAATTGTTTCTTAAATTCTATTCACGCATCGTCTGTGAGTGCGAAATCAATCCCGAAATTCATTCGAAAGCAAGTGTATGAATCTTGATTTTAGATTATCCTTTTTTTGTTAACAATAGTATCATCTTAATGATAATAAGTATTGTAATTTCAATCTACTTGCTTTTATTAAGTTATTTATGAAATTCACTATTAAATAATTAAATTAGATAATATTAAAAAATAATAAATCACATAATTTATATATTAAATTATTGGAATTTTAATAATTATATTTTTTTCTCATATGCTTTATATTAAAAAACTGTTGTTAAGAGAATAAAATTTAAGTAAGTTAGAAAAGAAAAAACCGACAGAAATTACGACAATAACAACAATAAGAACATCAACAATTTTCTTCAATGACAACATATAGTACAAGTTATGACTACAAAACAAACGACTACGTCCTTACTATGCTTAAAGCGCAATTTGTTCCCAAAATACTACATATTTGCAAACCAGTCGAGATAACGGTGAAGGTCAGAGAATCAACTTTCAGTGGTAAACGAATGGTTGGTTTCAATTGATTTAAATCAAAGGAATGTATATACATGATTAAATTTTATCATCACTTTATTTATGTTTAAAATCAAAAAGATACTAAAATAACTTAGCTACGAGTTATTGAGTGGAAAAAGTTATTATATGGAAAAAAGTTCCTAAGAATCTATAAGAGTTTTGAATTTCGTTCTTGAAATACTTACTTTATTTTCAATAGCTCCCAGCCCTGACCATCTTCCACTCTTTGAAGAACTTCAAGCAATTCATCTATATGTTCTTCCTCTATCGAGATCATATTGCATTACAGCTAGGGATGTTTTTAACGAATAAGATCACTTAAACTTCAATTTTTCATCGAAAACGAGATTATTAGCGGTATCCACGATTGTACGTGCTGCTGGGCATCACGTACGGCGTCACACTGGCTCGGAATGTTGATACCGGCACGGCGCGGCTTCCTGGGGTGGCAATTGTGTGTCCACGGCACATTCCATTTACATCTTACATCCTATCGACGTCACGCGGCGCGAGTGACGCGAATACCTTAAGAGACATTTTTCGCGTATCTCGAGAGAAAAGACCATTTTAACTTTATAAAATTACTTTCTTTTAATTCCTTTTAATTAATTTTTTATCTATTATGTGAAAGACATATAACATTACTTCTCTAATATGTGTATGTGTACAATCAAAAGTAATTCACATTATATTGCACTTACGATATGTGTAAATAAGTGGCAGAAACGTCTGCCGTTATCAGTAGCTAATAGTAATGAATTAGCCATACAGTGCATATACAAATCTGAGAAAAATACAATTCGAAAAAGAGAGCTTTTATGATATCACAATGTAATTACATATATTTTTAATGTACTTAATGAGTTTCTTAATTAACACGGCTTTAATTTGATTTCTTCTAGTAAGAAGTGATTTTGCAAATATCTCTTGAAATATCAATTCTACACACAGAAAAATACATACTATACGCAAATATAATAAATACTTGTTTCAAGTATTTATTTAGTAACAAAAATTTATCTGTAAATTTATTATAAGTTTATCACAAGCATTAAATTTATTCAAAATACATTTTTAAAAAATCCTAGTAAGTTTAATACTTCAATCAAAATTATTAAATTAAAACAAATTCGACTCGCTTATTATATGAAGTCGTTTCTTCGATAAATTTTATAACATTCTTAAAAAATATATAAATTTTTGTTTTAAGTGTATAATAATTAGTTTTTCTAGAATTTGTAACAGGTATGTCTTAAAATTATTATCAAGAAAATATTCTTTGTTAAGGACAACTGTTACTTAAACTAAAAAAAGTAAATTGAGTAATCACTTTTCATTCAATAGAATGATATTTTTCTGTGTGTACCTAAATTGTTTAAGAGGAATCTTTAGGCGAAAAAAATATGCACGCGCGCGAAGAATATCCCGTATATGTTTAGAATATGTATTCTGTATGTATGTATGTATGTATGCGTGTGTATATATGTATATGTGCGTATATATATATACATGTAAATATATATATACACACACACAGGGTGATTCATAAATGCATATCAATAAGTATTTCAAGGGGTAAATCTACACACTAAAATAAGTAAAAAACGTCATACGGTTATATGACTACGAATGCTTCAAAGCATTTGTAACATCACGTTAACTGTACCTAAAGTCGAGACGTGTTAAGATATATATATAATAAGTATCGATGCACAAGGCGTGCACTTAAATATATTTTTTAATCATCTATAATTCAAAAATTAAGATATGTAGGAAAAGGTCATATTCATATGACATTTTTTTACTTATTTAGTATATATATACATATACATATATATATGTATTATATATATATATACACACACGTATCATATATACTATACTAGATGCTTTTCAACAAGAGACACACGTGACACGGTGTGACACAGTGCATGATTACATCTTTGTATTTTTCCAATATTACACAAGGATGAGATGATCACTGTGTTGTACTGAGTCGCTTGTTGGAAGGCACCCACTATATTTCTTGTAAGAATTTCGAGGAACAAGAACGATGTACGCATTTTTCCTCCCATGAATGCAAGATTTAAATGGACATTTTGCATTGCTGTGTCGATTCAGTGGAAGGTTCTTTAATGTATTTGAGTAGCAATATATACACTATTAGACGATCATATCCGAAATTGCAGCACGTCGTGCAGTATATGAACAGTCTTTTCGAAACATTTTTTTTTATATACGTATATATTCATATCTCACAATATATTTCAAAGATCGAACGAACTATTTTCGTTTTCAGATCTTTGCAAAATCTTCATTATTCGGACAATACCGAGATGTTCATGAAGCTACAAAAGAGCCATCACAATATCGTCCATGAACAGCGGAGTTTAGATTCAATTGGCGTCCCAAAAAGCCGAGATCTTATTTAGTGCAGAATCGAAGCTTTTGCAAAAAAGCGAATCGATCTTTTATGGCACAAAAATTTCATTACGATCTCGACATTTTATGAATCTTTTTTGGATAATCTCTTTTAAAAGATTTCGATGATTCAAGACTTGAACCGTTAAATCACAGGTTATTCTGAAACTTTGTCGATATTCTGCGTATATCAAATTTTGTCATGATGAGTGTTAAGATTTGTGTATCATCTTTTATTAAAATGTCCATATTGTTCTAAAATATTCGAAATTTTAACGATCTTGGCATTTTTATAGAAACAGAATATCATAGCAATACTCTGATACTGTATATAATTTCGCGTCACAGTACAATAAATATATATCTAACTGTGTACTTTTCCTATGATGGACAATCGTACATTTAATAATAAAGGTACGAGACACATATAGATTATAAAATTGACAATTGTGTTGCGTAATGATGTCAGAATACTATGGATATACAATACTCCAGAGAAATATACCTTTTTTTGTTCCTTTTTTATATATATATATATATATATATATAATTGGAAATGTACAAGGATATAATTTAAATATATAAAATAAAAATAAATCTAAACTAGCTTTAAATAAGCTTATTAGAATATTTAAATTAGAGTGCAAATTCGTTTTCATAATTATTCGTTTTCACAAAGATTTTTAATATATGATTTAAGTCATTTTCAAAATGAACAGCATGAGATTTCGCATAACCTGTACACGAAACTGCACTCAACCACATACATAAAGAGATGCATTCGTATTTCGTCATTCATCCAATCTAACTTTGCTATTGCTCCGCATTTTCCGTATATTTTTTCCCTTTATAGTAACGCACAAATTTATTCTTACGATTTTACTCACGGTAACATCGGTATATATACCTTTAACATTTTTATTTTTCTAGCTTTGAATCACGATTACACATCTAAGCAAGAAAATGTTCTTGCTATCGATTTCATCAAGCTCCCCCGAACTTACTCTGAATATATTAGTGAGCAATGTTAAGTTGGAATTGATGATAAATAGAAATGATTCAGTAATCTTCAGCAATAGAATCTTTTCATTTCAATGAAATAAATAGATGCCCTCGAAAGCTCGTCCAAGACTTAATGATATCATCATTTAGATTTAAAGTTAATAAAACTGACTATTAATGGATATAAGGATATTTCATAAAAATCGAATCTCGGCGTTTAAACAATGTCAAAATCAAAAATTCCTATCTTGTAACAGGATAGCTTGAAATCAAAAGAATCGAGAATCCAGAATATCCTCTTTCTTTCAATTTCAAGATAAAGTGATTCAGCATGTTTATCGTTTTATCAACGCGCGAATTAGATTTCTTATCCTAGCTTAACGTTGTGAGAAAATCTCTAAGATAAAACATTGCGTCTACTGAAATTAGAATCCACACACCGGAAGTAGAGAAAACCGAGGGATGATCGATTATCGCGACTCCGCCTTCGTTTTTGGCGGCCTAAAAGCTTTTAACTTCTTCGCTTTCTTCTGCTTTGTGGCACTCGTACCAGATTGAAACGCCTTCCAGCTGTCGACGCGCGATTGTCTGGATTCTTCAAAGTTTCTTTGCCATTCGCGCTCCATTGCTGCTTGGGCTTCTGCAGACAATTCCTCTTCGCGCTTTCTCTTACGTTGCTCTGCATCTCTCGTGGCTAATTCTCGTCTGTAAAAGAAAAAGAAATCACTATTTTAGATAAATATGCATTTTCGTATATAAATATTCAAGAGATATAACATCTAATTTACTAATTTTTTCTAATATATTAATGGATTTTTTGTTTAGAATAAAAATTGTGAAATGACCTTCTTCGTTCCATATCTGCGAATAGTTTCATAGTCATAACCCAAACCGCGTGTCTGTAGCCTTCCTCAGTTTCTTCCTCTAAAAGTGTCGGACCCGAGTTCTCAGATTTTCCTTCTTTCTTTTGCTTCTTCTTCTTTTCTGCAATCTTTAAATATTGAAATATTATACATATATACCGTAATAAACGATTAAGATCATATATGTAAATATACAAGTAAGAGTTTAAAGCCTATAATGGTCGAAACTGGATCTCAGATGTTTAAATAATTTCTGTGTGAAGTTATATACTAAATATGTAGTCATTTGAACTGCGCACAGAATTGATTTTTCAAACTTATAAATGCAATTAAACTACTATAGTAATGTCACATATTAAATTGACAAGCAATTTAATAATTTGATGCTTAATCAGACATCCTGTTAGAAAGATGTTAATGTGCTGAAAAATGAAATAAATTGTTTTATACATATATTATACATATATCATATAAAATTTGACTGTAATGCAATATGCCTCACAAAGGACAAAGCTTCCATAAATAATTAAATACTTGCCATGTGATCAGTCCGCGCTTTTGCCTCCTCAATAACATCCATACATTTCGATCTAGTTTCCTCGTTTTCCAATGTTTTCCACGCTTTATTAACAACTACAATAAATAAGATTTTTTTAAACATATTTATTTACATGTATAGTGTGCATATATTTTTTTAAACTAAATCAATCTACTATACTTACTTTCAAAGGCTTGCTGTGCTCTTTCGGCGTCATCCTGATTTTTGTCTGGATGCACCAAAATTGACATCTACAATTTTTAAATCAAAAGATCAGAATTAAATGACACTTCTTATTGTTATAGTCACAAATATACACTTACACGACGGTATTTCTTTTTTATTTCCTCTATCGCTGTGCTTGGATCAATTTGTAAAACCTCAAATGGATTCAAGTTAAAATAGGATGACCCAGGTCGCAGTAATCTATCAATTTGTTGCTTGGGGGTCAACACAGAATCTCTTTTCTCAATTTCTTTAACCTATAGGTGCAATAAAATCACTTCATGATTATATAATAAGTGTATATAATTAATTAAAATATAATTATATATATTACAATTAATTATAATATAATTAATAAATACAAAATAGACATTAATGTCACAATATATAA
The DNA here is from genome assembly GCF_001594075.2 of Trachymyrmex cornetzi. NCBI lineage: Eukaryota > Metazoa > Arthropoda > Insecta > Hymenoptera > Formicidae > Trachymyrmex > Trachymyrmex cornetzi. The sequence goes on from NW_017298142.1 coordinate 176,554, forward strand.
TATATAAAAATACAATTATAAATCTAAATATTAAATTTTAGTACAATACAACAAAATAAATAATGTAGAATACAAGAAAAGTATAAATGTAACCAAGTAAATTTATACGAACGGAAGTGATTAAACAATCAGGTTGTCTTTTACAAGTATCACGTTTATCTTCTTTACATCAAAATAGAACAAGAGAAATGTACTTACTTACGAATTGAATAAATATAAATTTCGTTAGAGAAAAAGGTTGATAGAATATATGTTTAATTGTAAAAATAATTCTAATAATAATTCTATAAAGTATGATATAAATAGAAAAAATAAAACACATTTCACACAAGGAAATCATGAGAAACTTCACCACGCAACCAACACAAATATATCTATTTAGGTTAGGCAAGTCTAATGTTTATAGTAATAACATTACTCGCCAGACTCGACACGATTATATACGATAATTGTAGGGCGATTAAAATACATATAGACTTTAAGAGATGTCTGTTGTCATTTTATTTCCAACGTAAAGTGATACTTGAATCGAAGTTACTGCTTCGAGTTTGTTTACGTGTCTGTTTACCAACAAAAGGTGGAGTATCGTTTCGCCAGTGGAAACGTATATAAAACGGTGCTGAAATTAACGCGAAATCGTGTACCTCCGAGTAAAATTCGTTAAATTCATCCTCCTTCTTGGCGGGATTTTCACTTGATAAACTGGAGTCGGTGGAGGCCATCTTATTTGTTACAAGCTAGAATTCTCGCTAGTGCTGCCGACTGGTGGAAGATCGCGACTTTACCAGCGCAGCTGACAGTGTTAGCTTATCATGATAACTATAATTGTCTTATCAGCATATATTAAAAAAAAGATTTTTTTTAATTGATAAAATTAATCTAATTATCATTTTTAGTAATTTTATCTGAGTTTTCAATTAAAATATTAATAAATAAGAAACAACGTGAAAAAAAAGTTTTTTAGAAGAAACGACCAGAAATAATAAAAAAATTAATTTTTAGTTAAAATAAAAAATTAAAATTTTTGATAATAATCCTGATTCATAGAAAATACAATAAACATTATATTCTTAATCTTCAAACCGTACACTAGTGCGAATTCATACCACGAAAATTTTCAATTTGCTAACAGTTACAAGCATAAATAGTTGCTAAACACTTATCCCCACTACGTTAAATATGCTTTTTCATTAAATTTGAGTGATACCATCAGATTTGTGAGAAAATTATACTTTAGAAAAAAGTGGTTTTAAAGAAATTTTGGTTTTAATCCTCAAGAGACTCGTAATTAAATATGTCAAATCCATTTTGCACCTGTGTATCATTAATAGGTGCTCAAGGGAGGTGTATTTGAAGATTAAATATGTAAGTGCTTCTAAAGCACTAACATATATAGCAAACAGTATTTCTAATTGATGAAAATTAGTTGGCAAAAGAAAAATGATTTATTTAAATAAATTTTTCTTTTTTAAAAAGAATAACTTATTCAGGTAAATCTTTCTTTTTTACGAGAATGGCGGAAAAAGTGCAATAAAAGACGTCGGTGTTCAATGTAAAATTTTGTAATATTTTATTAACAAAGCTTAACAGCCAATAAACAAGTAATGCCTCCTTCGCGATAACAAAGACACATCGAACGAAATCATAGAGCGTTATTATTATTGCGGCATACACTTCCGTCAAACTGATCGGTTGACTAGGATAATATAGTTGATGTAACTAGAGTCTATGTAACATACAATATCGCTACTCATTATACCCCTCCGTCGGGAAACTCACAGGTGTGATAAATAGGAGGGTGATTCTCAGTGAAGTAGCTAGGTAGTAGCTAGGTATAGCGTAACGTTCTATGAATATCTAGCGCTCGTTACGTTTCGCTATCTAATCTAGCAATGGCTTGTCTAAGTCTAATAATTTACTATTATATAATCGTTCAGACATAAGCTGTCGTTACTGTCGTCTAATCGCAAGGACTGTACTGTCAATAAAAAGAGATTTAGGCCGGTATTCATAGTCGAATCTTATATTTAAGACCGTCTTAAGTAAAGTCTTAAGATGTCATGAACCAATCAGAGGGCGGTATTCATAGTCCGATCTTATTTCAGGATTGTCTAATATCTTAAGACGCTAATACGGCGGAACCCTCTGATTGGTTCGTGACTTTTTAAAACTGTACCTAAGACGGTCTTAAATATAAAATCTAACTATGAATACCGGTCAGAGGCCGGTATTCATAGTCAGATCTTATATTTAAGACCGTCTTAAGTACAGTCTTAAGATGTCATGAACTAATCAGAGGGCCGCATTAGCGACTTAAGACATTACTTAAGACGGTCTTAAAATAAGAATCGACTATGAATACCGACCAGAGAATCGTATTAGCGTCTTAAGACGGCCTTGAGATAAGAACCGATTATGAATACCGGCCCTAGATTACATTCTTAAAAGTTTAGCTTTAAAAATTGATTAAAACTTTAACAATCGAGAAAACGAAAGAAAGAGAAATATCTAAGCAATTTGTTATGAAGAGTAAAAGCTTCGAAATAAATGTATGGTTACAACATGCAAACAGTTTGCCTCAAACTACAAATAGAGAATGGAAATAATATATTTTTCTTATATACTTCGAAAAATCAGATCTTTTATACAACTCCTTCTATCCGCGTAAAAATCGGAGGAAACACATAATTTGTTACAGAAATAAAGAATTAGATACGGTCCTTACGATTCTATCGTAACGAAACGTATTCACAACAGTGTTAAGTTTTCTTGTATACGACTACCTATATGCTACTACCAATTAATAATATCAACAATTGAAGTAGGAAAAGCGTGTGCGTATAACGATTATTCTAATTCATTAAAGATCCAGTCGATTCAGCAACGTGCGCGTGTAATAAATCACGTGGAATCATATCGGTGATTCAACGACATTAATATTTGTGAAACTTTCTTGCAATCTCAGATAACAATTAATTTTTTTAAATGTAATTTTAATGCAACATACCAGAGATATTACGCTATATAATATTATTTCGTAGGACACGATCTTTATATAAATAGTAGAACAATATATGTGATTAATTGATACGCGTAATATTAATTATAATTATAACTTGTTTCATTAATTATAATTTATTTAAATTAATTTCACTTATAATATAATTGTAATTGTAGAAAAGTTATAGAAAACATTTTTGCACACTAATTTATATTATCAACAGAATTTTAAAAAAGATATATATATATATATATAAATGTTGTAACTTGATGAAGTGTCATCGGACAAAAATTAACGAATGAAGCCGGCGACAAATATCTTTTTTTTTAATCAAGTCAAGACTCGCGAACTTTGAACAGTTCTCGCGTTATTCTGCCGACATGCTTCGTTAAATTGCATGCTTACGATGCCAACGATATTTATTACAGCGCACATTTTACAAAGTACGCAAAAGCTAGCTGAACTAACGATACTTCTATGAGTACTATACATCGAGACTCTAAGTAAACGGGGTCGCTTCACTTCACTGACTAAAACGAATGATGAATGCATTTACGCAGAATGACTATTAAACTCTTATGCAGAGTGTCCCATTATCAAATAACAAATTCTTTGAATTGTTTCGTTCTTATCTATGATTCTGCAAAAGATCATTTCCATAACGAAAAATTTACCGGTAGAATTGGTTTCAAAATAAGTTTAATAAAAAAAATTGGTAATTAAGATGAAAGAGAGATTTCGATTATTCTACACTGAAAGTAACTGAAATTAATACTTAATAATTCAATTTTTCATAAAATACGTATATATTTCTGTCAATAATTTTACTTTTAATAAGATCTCTTTATTCCAAGTGGGACATGCTGCATAAAGTCTTGAAGTTCGTCGCAAAGAACTAATTGTAAGCGAGGCTAATCTCCCCTCGGAGTTGTTTCCATTCACAAAAAGTTTGCCAAAATATATTTCTTCGTAAAAATGTTACATCTATATATAGGACTTATATCAATATGCAACCTAAGCACTTAGCATTAATAGAAAGCGGATATAGTGTGTGTATATAGGTGCGCATACATATGTGTGTATATATATATATATATATATATATGTGTGTGTGTGTGTGTGTGTGTGTGTATGCAAACACACACATACACACACACACACGTACACGCGTATGCATTTGTAGAAGAGAGTAGATTTTAAAACGTTAGATTTTTTTTTATGTAAACATGCGTTTCGCGCAAAAGAGCGAGCATGATTACACAGATAAATAATGATAATGCGATGATTATAGACAAATAGATTGGTCGAGAATATCATCTGTGAATTTGCAAACACACTTAATTAGGAGCGACGACGAGTTCAAGAGAAAATCGAGTTTCCTCATAATGGAAATCCAACGGATTTCTCGCAGATTAACATTATTGTACACTTATCCATACATATTTAGTCGTTAATGGTCCTTCAATCTCCAGGTTATTTTATTTCATCAAATTAACATTATTGGATATTTGTTTCATTTTACAACTTTAAAATTAATTAATGCATAATATATCCTCTGTTTTGTAAATATTTGTGATTTAAATTAAAATTTTATATTAAAGAATGATAATTACGAGCCGTTGATTATCATCTATACATATTTAACTTATGTTATAAAATAAAGATACTAAATAGACTGATGGTCGTAAAAATCTACATAACTTTTATATAATATTTCAAACATTTTTTTATAAATCACATGCAAAACCATTAAGAGAGATTGAAGAACTATTAACTGTCATATCCTATTATATTACTAATACAATTATTTAAATGTACCATATACACTCGAATCTCTTTAAAACACATTCGGTAGATCTCTCATATCTGTCATTTGTATACGTTCCTTAGTCATATTTTTATTTTTCAGACGATATATAAATAGCCACTTCGCTGAAATGATCTTTAAGTTTTATTACGTATTTTCATACTTCTATTAATTTTCTTTTAGTATTACACATTTTTATGTAATCATTATTAAATAAACATTTGTTACAAAAGAGAACGTGACATCATTTCAATAAAGAAATTTTACATAACGAAAAATTTATCTAACAATCGAATTAGTTTAGATTGCAAAAATAAACATATTATATAAATATTAATAAAATATTTATTATAAAAATAAAAGCAATAAATTGTTTAATTTATTGCATTATAAATAGTTTGAGAAGTATAAGTGGATTATAACTAACGATCAGTTTAGCGAACAAGAGCACTGCTCTCGAAGTTACAGCCAGTACACTATAAAAATGTGACAGAAAACATACACGCACACATGTACGTGTACACATGTACCCACAAGCAATTGCATTTGCACACACTCACGTATAAACTTTCAAAATCTATTTGGCACTCTCCTAGTTTCATCGAAAAGGCGAGCACACTTGCTATTATTTTTCAATTCAGAGACATTGCATATCGAGTAGCTTTATTCCGTCGCTACATGTACGGTTTTTAGCGGTACGCTATATCTTATATACGTTCATCTTATACGTTACACGTTGTACGGTAATTGGTCTAAGAAAGTTCCCGGTTGCATAAAAAATATCAGCTGCGCCGCCCGAAGCGAGTCAATCGCTCGGTGATAATCACGAATCATAATGTAATTCTCGTTACAGTCATATTGTAAAAGCCCTCTTTGCACCGCACGATTTTCATATAATCGATTTGCATTTATTCCTTAAACGCTTAATTTTTATAATTCACAACAAATGTTTCTACAATAAAACTTCCAACTCGCACGCGAAAAATATGAATTCAGTCCATAATTCCTCATTTTTATAGATTCTTAATAATCTTGATTTAATTATGACTGATATCATCTTACGGAAAATCGTACAATGAAAGCGAGCTTGAAGAAGTATAAAGCCTGTATCAGATTACAAATTGGAGATTAGAATTCAATCAGAACGAAACACATTAAAATTTAATTTATCTAGTTAATCGAATTCTAATCTTCGATTCAATCTTCAATCTTCAATGCGTAGTCTGATGCGGGTTTAACAACCAGCCCAATTATTGATATAGATAAAGGGAAAATTGATGATCGTAAGATTGAAAGAGTGTCTATGCACTATTTTGTCCCAGATAAGCCATATGAGATAAATAAAATATAAAACTCACTATCTCAGTTATCATTTATAAATTGTTTTCATGCAAATATAGAAAATTTTATTATCTGATGATGATAAAATCTAATTTAAAAAACTCAAAATTTTAATAAATCTTACACTTAATATACAAAATTCAAGTATAATAAAATTAAATTACATAAAATAATTATAAAAATTATTTTTATAATAACATATATTAAAAATAAATAGTAATAACTATTTAACTTTTTTTTATTTTTACTTATCATAAAATCATTCGTCGATACGAATAGTATAGATAATTTATTAGCATTTAAATCTTTGTAGAGAGAGAGATTTCAGACTCTTCAATTGATATTCATTTACATTGTTATATACGGATTAATCCATAGAGTTATAAATTAATTATTTTGGTCACATGTATATATATATATATATATATATATATTATACATATATATGTTATTCATGGTTTGGATATACAAGACTACAAATTTTTACACAAGTTGTCGTAAAATGGATAAATAGATATAAAGATTTTCATATGATTTTTATGAGTGTTTGGAGACTCCAAAGTGCCGGAAAATATATTCCGATTATATGGAATGTGAAAGCTTTGTCTAAAGTAATGTTAATTTTGAAAATTTTTCTGAGAATTTCTCTAAAATCGATCGATCAAAAATATTTCTGCTTGCAAAATGTATGAAGAATTTCCGTTCTTATTAAAAGAAAGACACTTCTTTAAATTTTATTGGAAATACCCTGCTAATCTTTTTACTGTATGGATAAAAAAAAATTAATTTCTTATAATATAAATTTGCTGTTTCAAGACCTCTGAAAATAATAAATTTGATAATCTCATATTTTAGTTTTAAAAATCCGTTAAATTATTATGTAATAGAAAACTTAATATTTTTCGTGTCAATGTGTCTTGATGTCTTTTTTTATATACGTAATATATAGTGAGAGTTAATATTATGTACGTCAAAAGCTCTAGTCTAAACAGTCAATGCGGAGAAAAAATTTTATGAAAATGCTGGATGCAGACACACTACCGTTGGCGATTTTTCGTTATGTCAATTATATCAATTTTGATGAATTTTTTGATCTTCTTCCAGTAATAGATTGTTAAATACTAAATACAGATTAAAGTTCAAACTATAACTTTTAGATAACGATATACTACATATTGTATAATTGATTACTGTTGCTCAATAATTTGATGTTGCTGTGCTAGGATGATGGAAAAGCTATTAACCATCAGAGATCTATCAAAACGAAGCTGAAACATTGAAGTATTGACTTCAGCGTGATCAACACTTTTTTAAAAGAGGATTCTTCTTAAAATATTTTTTCTTAGTAAAAATTTTGATTTGCACATTTAATTAAAAATTAACAAATAGAAAGCATTATTTTGATTTTCCATGCTTCTCGTCTGTATCCAGCTTCGTAAACGATGTTCAAGGATGCTAGTTAGGTTTGATTAAACATTTTGATGAATTATACTCGTTTTGATTACACAGTGCTAGATCAGTTTTTAAAGGGAGATATAGTATTGAGGTGATAGGGAACACTAACCATCGGCAAACATTGGAAAGGGCCCGCCACACGAGAAGCGACGCCTTAATTCTTCGTCCCAATGTTTACCGCGTATTATTTTGTATTTTGATTTCGGGCTGTCAGCCATTTTTTTCTTTTATAAGTACTTTGGTATATGATATATATCATTACACGCTTATAGATTTTAACGATATACAAGAACAACAAAATCCTAGAGGACCCTCTTATTATGATTGCATTTCAAATTACTGGCGCTAATTTACGTCGGTGCAATTGCGTATAAGTTGCATTTTGCATTACGCGCGACCGTGTCACACGTGCGTCTTATATTGGGTTCTGTTATCTTTACGTAAATACTTACATGAGGTATAGCACTTTAAGAACATGGCACATTTTATATGTCGGACAACCGACCCGATGATATCCCCTGTGTTTATCAATATCGAACAGCACGATGTGCATATTTTCATATATGCACACAGATGCGAATACTCTGAGCGAAAGTTTATCGGGAAAGATTTGCAAAAATTTTGATCTTTAATATAATACCGACTATCAACAAATTTTTATTCTCAACATAAATTATCCAGCATTTTTTTGAATAATTTTAATAATTTCAAAATTATTAATTAATTTTATTCGATTAAATCGTGTTTTGGCTCGAGTCTACTTCGATTTAATTTCGTTGCGATTTCTTGACCGTAATTGCTTTTCGGAAAAATGTTTTAGGTATATAATTTTAAAATATTTTTAAATTTCTTGCGAGTTAATAGAAATAGAAGGTTCTTTGAATAATGTTAATAATTTTTCTTTTATCCCGATTAGGCACTTCTCGCATAATTTCTCGAGGATTTTTTCACCGGAGTGTGTACGATAAATATGACGTTGATGATATGTTTGTTATGCCAAATTAATATTTAATTAATGCTCTTATTTTCCGAGCATTTTATATTATTTAATATAATGTATACGGAGAATGTTACTCACAACTATTATCGTCAAGCATACGGAACCTCATGGCATATTAGCTAAATGTTTAACAATGTGAGTTTTATAAACAGTATTTAATTATTAACTAATTTCTTTTCTGTTTAATACGATTCGTGTAGCGCTTATGAATCACGCTTCATATAAATATTTGAGAACTGCATTTAGTGCTAAGTGTACGATGCGAATGTACTATTAACCTGTGTATGAATATATCCCTGGAAAATCTCGCACTGCATTAAAAATAAAAATGTATGCACATGACATCCTTGCCGTTCTGTTCCCGTACGAAAGAAACATTAGTTGATTCACAAATGCCATATATCTTAGCTAATCTCGCGATTTGTAATGAAGGCATTGCGTGTATTTTAAACAGACCATTAATATTTATGATTTGTATACCACAGAATATAGTTGATTAATATTCAACACTACGTGCATAGTTTTGGTTACATAAAAAAGTGATTGATAAAAATGTAAATTATATTGTATAAAGATTGATTTTTCAATGAAATCGGCTTGAAAAAAATATTCTTCAGATCGCTTCATGTAATCAGAAATATGATGACTCCAAAAAAATTCATAAATCACATTTTGTATATAAATCTACGATTTATCCTTAAATATTTAATGCTAATAACTCAGATCGTGTACATGTATTAGACCAAGAGGCTACTATAGTGCTTTTGTTACCCATAGCGACAAGTATGGGAAGCGAGTAAACCTTTTATTTTATGTTAAACAGAAAAAAAAAATATATATATATATAAGGGGGAACACCACTGTGACGGATTCCAAAAATAGATTTTTTGTTTTTTGCATTTTTGTAATGTTCAGAGTCTTAAAAATATATCCTTAAAATATTATGTTGAAATTCATAACGGAACTATAGTAAATATGATGGAGTAGTCAGATGCATAAACTAATCGGTTGTAAAACTTTAAACACGTTTTTCTTGAAACCACGTTTTCGTAACTGGGCGCTCACATATCTCGGTCAATTTTTATTCAAATGACTTGAATTTTGGATAGAATGTTTAGAACAAAATTGTCTTCAGTTAAGCGTACGAATTTTTCAATCGAATTATTTTTTGAAAAACAATAAAAAAAGTAATGATTTTTTCGCAAAATCGAGACCTCTTTCTTTAAAATAGCACCATTTTGTCTAAAATTATTTTATCAAAAAATCAGTATGTTTAACTGAAACTATACTCATATACTTTAAAATTAAAAAAAAATTATATTTTAAAGCTCCCGTTCAGACGCAGCACGAGCGCCCCGTGTATCCATGTTTTTCCAGACGAGGTGCACAGCAATGAGCACTGAGGCTAGAAATATTAGTACTATTTAATGACAACGTAGAGATAAATAATGGCTTAATACTTATAAACAAAAGTTAAAAAGGGAGCATACAGTCAATACGTCGGTTATTTGTTGCGATATAATATATTTAAAATGATTTTTAAAAATTAAAATTTATATACGTTTCGGCCGATATTCGGCCTTCATCAAATTCTTTACTCGTATGTGATAGGAGTTACAATTATTCACTGACAATTTTTCAGTTTTTATAGTTTAATTTGAATTTTTAAGGATGGAAGAAACTTCCTAGTACGTTACATGTTAACAGAATTTTTGTGTTCTATTCTAAACACAAAAATTCTGTTAACAATAAGTAACGAACTAGAAAGTTTCTTCCATCCTTAAAAATTCAAATTAAACTATAAAAACTGAAAAATTGTCAGTGAATAATTGTAACTCCTATCACATACGAGTAAAGAACTTGGAAATTCTGTACGACACGGGAATTTGCAATTGATAGCGGACCAACATTTAATAGTCACACAAATATCAACTATTTCACAAGAACTTTATACGATCTTATACAATCAACTTGTTATATTAAATGACCATCTCACATTATAATGGACTGAGATTTATTCTCTTATAATATTAAAATTGAATTTTTAACTTATTTAATTTCCGACTTAAAAATTGTATATTAGAGCATACTGATGAAGGCCGAATATCGGCCGAAACGTATATGAATTTCAATTTGTAAAAATTATTTTAAATATATTACATCGCAACAAATAACCGGCATATTGGCTGTATGGTCCTTTTTTAACTTTTGATTATTTAATCAATTTTTTCTAATAACTTCACAAACGTATGTATTCAATATATAAAGACAATAATTCATACAAGCTATTAGTTTTCACCAAAAAAATTAATTAAAAAACCAGTTTTTTTTTCGGCCGTCACAGTGGTGTTTCCCCTTAAGCCCGGTCGCGGTCGCTTGAAGGGGATGTGGGTTTTTCAAAATGTTGCAGATTTTGAGCGTTTTTACTGAAAGCATCAAGATTGAATATTGTTGCAGCCATGTCTATCCAAACACGTACAATTTTACACGGAGTAAAAAAATTGTACTTATTCAGGTAGGTATGGCTGCCTTCGTGATCATCCAGAAGATATGGAAGTTATATTTCTCGACAATTGACATCAAAATTAAATAGTAGACAAAAATTCAACTTTGTCGCTATTGATTTCTTTTTTTTAAATTTATCACTTTGACCAAGTATGGTGATCCTTTGCACCCTTCCGAAGAGTACGGGAGTTTCCGTCTGTTTTGGAATAAGGGTATTAACTATCGATTGCAACAACATTCAATCTTAACGCTTTCAGTAAAAAAATCGAAATCTGTAACATTTTGAAAAGCCCATATCCCCTTCAAGCGATCGGGCTTAAATATATATATGTATTATTTTTACGTTTTACATGAAATACGATCTCGTAAAAGGCCACTTCCCATACTTGTCGCTATGGGTAACAAAACCACTACAGTGCAGTGGTCTCTTGGTCTATACGTATAAACTAGTTCCGCTTTAAACCTAGGATCTATTTAATTAATATATTTTTAACTTATTATATATACTTCAATTTCAAGACATTTTCATCTTAAAATGCTGCTTAAATATGCATGGATTCATATTTGACATATTTCAATATTATATATCAAATATGTGACTCAAATAATTGTAGTTTGTAATTGTAATTTGTGACACAAAACTTTTTACATTAACAGGTTTTATAAATTTTTCTTATTTGAAATGTTAAATCATTATGTCTCATTCATATTAGTGTATTATTTCCAGTATTCCTCAAATATTTCGAACCACCTAATTCCTGTCTCTGTTCGCTGATAAAAAGCGATTTCAAATATTTCATATTTTACACATTAAATATATAATTGTACGCACAGTATATATCCAAATATTTCAATAAAATCTTCATATTCAAAGTTAACCATATTGTAAATCTTAGTTTTAAATGTTAAATCATTAATTAATATTTTTCATTATAAATACATTTTCTTTTCGTAGAGCATTGCTCGAGAGTAGTTTAATCTTTGTCCTCTTCGTAGGTAAAGCGAATATTTGGTCGCGCGAGACCGACGATGTCCTTTGTAATGAGAGTCCTACACAGCAGGAAGCGGATAATAATGTGCTCCATATTGACACCGCTCTCACAATTTCACGCTAATTTTCACACGCACAAGCTACACCTATGTACAAACACACGCCCACAGTCTTATACGAATTTACTTCACACTCCGTAGATCTTGCAAATTGGCCTAATTGATTACGGTATACCACATGCATACGACACTCACTATTAATAATAGCGCATCTAGCTCTTTTCTTTGTGACGTGCGAGCGACTATTTCAACTCAAAATCAGAAATTATAAAACGATCTCTTGGCTTCTACCATGGAATCTCATGAATTCTGCTACTTAGACTTATTTACTTGGAAGGACTCGGAATCTCTCTTCTGCCACAAAGTGACAAATGGGATTTTTTAAAATATTGAATTTAATATAAAGTTCTAGAATTTTATCGTTATATTATATTTCATCCGAGAATTTTTTGATCATCTTGGAATTATGAAAATTCAGTGCGACATTATCTTTTTAATTTTCAATATTTATCTCAAATGTAATTATGTATTAAAATCATCTAATTATATAAAACTAATCCTTTTTTATTCTCGTAAAATATTTTTATCTTTATTAAGCAATGAATAAAGCTTATTTTCCGTCGATTTATTTCTTTCTTGCAATGATTAAAGTAAGTAGCAGCATTCTCATGGATATATGAAAACGACCTCATGACCTACCTTAGCTCCACGACTATTTCATCTTCATGCGGTGCTCTTATAGCACGTCGAGGTGCTCATTGCTGCTCCACGACATTCGATGACGTACTTCAGTGCGATATTCAACCCCTTATCATCTTTCCCATTTCTTGCCGAAACTTCACAAAACACGCACGAAGAGGAGCGGGTCTAACTTACCTGCGAGAAATTGTGTACGACTCATAAAAGCGTGACGTAATTTGTTTCAGATTTGTCCCAAGATTCGAATGAACAAAGATGACAATTACTGACGAATGACTTGTCAAGGTACCAGTAAGGAAATGGAAATTTTCGTGAATATAAAGGATAAAACATAAGATCACAGAAATTGCTCTGTCCAAAAATAAAATCATCAGTCGAAGCTGAAGCGTTCTGTGGTTCACCCCCTTCACCGACGACCACACGGCAACTCCGAAGAATTTACAGAGTCATACGTGGCGAACGGTGGAGGGGGTCTGGCCGCTATGCTTGGTCCACCTCGTGACAGACTTCCATATAGTCCGGGTTGTGCATTATATCCTTTATCATGTCCTTCAGTATCGTGTAACGTGGGAACATCGGATACAACTTTGAACCGTTGTACTCCTCCTGCGATAAAAAATGGCCCTTATATTCCCGGTCATTAATAAATAATAAATTATGCGCATTATGTCTGTTTTTTTCACAACAAAGTTCCTCACAATCCAATTCTATCCTCTATAATCTATATATATCTTTAAAATTATAACTAATGATAAATCGAGTGATAAAAACATCAGACATCAGGAATATAACGGTAACGAGTAAATGTATATATCTTTATTAATAAAAATGTTAGGATATATATAGCAGAGAGAGAGAGAGAGAGAGAGAGAGAGAGAGAGAGAGAGAGAGAGAATAAAAGAAATCTCGGATATGCCACACCAGAAGTGGAATTGAAGGGCTGTATTCATCACTAGTAATTAATAAATCTTTTCTGAGAGAAAGTACCATTATAAAGCACGGATAAAAATTGAAATTGCATAGATACAAATTGAAATTGCATTACATAATTGATATAGTTTTAAGCCACAAGAAATTTTTCAGAAGTAATGTAAAATATGTTTAAACGGTTTCTTTGACTTTAAGGAAGTATTATACACTATAATTTCCGAATATACGCGAAAGAATCAAAGAACAACGTAAAGTGATTGATATTACAGTACCTTTAATCTCCGATTTATTTGACACTCCATAGAGGAAGAACATAAAACGAGTAGATGATAACCGTCGTATCATCGACCGGAAAGCGTTATAAGAGTAGCAGTACGTAACTTATTGGAACATAAAAAGAAAAAGGACGATCATAACAATGTTCTAATATGATGGTGTTACGTTTCGCCGCTGTTAAACAGTATTATCTTTTTACGACCGCGGAATTATAATCAATATAGTACAACTCAAGTCAAATTCTACTATAATCAGAAAGAGTGTTATTTAAAAACATTAATCTCTTAGATAAATTTGAAAATTGAGGACAAATAAAAAAATTACTATAATACAAAAAAAATCTTAAATTTCTTATTGCTAGTTAAATTAATTTAATGTTGACATTTTAGAAAAGTTTAACTTTGATATCGAAATACTTTTACATATGTATAAAAAAATGAAAATGTTCAATAAAATTTTGGATAAGAATTAAGATACATTTTCAGATATTATGAATTAGTATTATGAATTCATCCGAATGTAATTTTCCTTGGGTTAAATATCCTTTTATGCAACAAAATCCATAAATTAAGCATTATAAAATACATACTTTCAACACTTTGATGAGATTCCTAAGACCCGTGTATTTCTTCAGCAATCTGTACAGATCATTGGTCATCTGGGTATTCTCAGCTTCAATTTGCGCCGTCGTCATATCTATATGAAGTACATCAATTCATTAATTTGTTTCATTTCAATACGATTTTCATTTTAAATACTCAAAAATATATTAAATCATGGAGAATATAATTGTTCCGTAGTTTTTAATATAAATATAAATAAAGCACCAAACAGAGTCAATTAATTTATTAAAAAATTTTTATATGCCATTATGCCTCATTTTTAATAAATTCTAAAATACAACATTTATCCTGTATAATTAATCTTTTTCATTAAATAGCTTTTATGGCAATCACGCGATATAAAAGTGCTACATATATCGACGTGATGTAACAAATTTTGTAAAAACTTTTTACTATAATAACAACGTAAACACGAACCAATGTCGGATGTTGCGTATAGTTACATCAACATAGTTTGCTCGGCATTTCAGCAAGAGGCATTAATTAATGCTCAGGAAAATATTGCTCTTGCTGACAAAATAAAAACCAAACGGAAATGTTGGCTGTTAATTTGTATGTTTACATATACCGAGAATCAAACTGAAGTACTGGGACAGCAATTTGGTATCAGAAAAGTATTTTCAAATTGTAGCTTTTTTTAAATTTAATGTTGTTCCAAAAATTTATATTGTCTATATATTGCCAGTGTTTATTTGGAATATTTTGATAATAGTTTCTGTTCTTTACCATATACTGTATATATTAAAAAAAAATAATTTGCTTTGATTCTCCTGTATCAAAATATAAAATAAAATAAAACCATTGAAAGAGATATTTACAAAATAAAATAACAAAATATAATAAAATAAAACTATAATAAATATACATATATATGTGTATCCATATATAAACTCAGAAAAAATTTCCAATCAATTAACCAAGTTAATTAATGGTTTTAATTAACCATTTTATTCGAGCCATTTGTATCGAATAGTTTCAACTAGAATTTACATTCTACTATGGTACAAAGAGAGAGGAAATGATTCTTTGATTAAACAAGTGAGAAAGAACAGAATATTGTACCTGCAGTGAATACTTTTAATTACGGCTACGGCGCGGCGCACTCGCGCTATCGACAATTCACGTTGTTAATAAGTTCTCTTTTTTGCTGAAGTAATTTATGAATCCGTGATAATCACCCAAGCGCCCGATCGTACAATGTTAGTGTTCGCATTTAGCGTGCATGTACGAGATTCAAAATAAAGAATAACTTTCGAATAATTTTCCACGTATATTGCGATAATGAAAAATATGATAAATTTTTCACATTTCCTAGAAAAATAATGAATTGAACAAAGTATTCGTTAAATATTTACAAGATGTAAATACCAGCCTAAACAAGACAAGAAAAAGAGATTCATTACAAAATACTTATGTAGCTTTACAGTTCTACAAGTTCTAAACTGTCCAAAAACTCGAATTTTCTGACTGGAAAGAAATGAAATTCGCTAACTTTTTAATATCTTAGTAACAAAATATTTATACGAAGTATTAATAATCGATAGCAACGCTATTTTAATGTAATATTGCGCTAATATTATCGCTTTAAATATAATATGAAATAGTTAAGTATAATAAAATTGATAACATATTACAGATATGTTTCATCATAATGTACAGTGAAACTGTGATATCTTCAATCTCTTGAACATTATGATGGAAAATGACGGATATTATTCCGATTTAAAAGCTTTCTAAAGGAAAACCAATGAATCCGTATCTCTTTCGTATAATTTATAGCAAATGAAAAAAAGTTACTATTGTTTCGCAATTGCAGAGTACAAGTGTATAATATATAATTGTGTAGGTTTTTTGTAATTATAAAATTACAAAATACCTACATATTAAGATATTAAGATTACAAGATACTTACACATTAAGATACAATATTAAGACATAATAAAAAAATCAATAAATAAAATTCATTAAAGAAATACAATTAAATTAAAAATTAAATAAAAATTAAACTAAAAATTAAATTTGAAGTCTCGTTAAGCGAAAATTAACGAGTCAAAAAAACGATCTAAGATTGATTCACAAATAAATTAATTGATTTCCTATTCGTTGCGTCGCATCGATTGAAGGCGTTAGTCAGACAATAATCA
The DNA here is from genome assembly GCF_001594075.2 of Trachymyrmex cornetzi. Lineage (NCBI taxonomy): Eukaryota > Metazoa > Arthropoda > Insecta > Hymenoptera > Formicidae > Trachymyrmex > Trachymyrmex cornetzi. Next base: position 193,385 of record NW_017298142.1, read on the forward strand.
AAGTCGCAGCTAGGAAAACGAACCACATGGACGAAGAACAATCGACAGAGGAGAATTGTTTTCTTCTGGCAAAAACTACCCCTATTACTGTTCTCGACAACGATCGCTTACCGCACTGCGAATACTCACTCTCGAGTCTTTCGATGCGCTCTCTCTTAGTCTCGGCCTCCTCGGCGAGACGCGCCGAAGTTTTCACGCCTTCGCCGCTTTTGTGGGTCTTTTCCATGATGGAACAAGCACGCAGCACGAAGGCGGGCACAGTCTCCTGCTTCTCTTGTCTCGGTATATCCACCAGCGTCCAATATTGCGTCTCCAGCTTAATTACGTCCTGGAAGGGCAAAATCGGCGGTAGCTCGGACTATTATCGTAAAAAGAAAATGGAGGGAAAAAAGCAACGCGCTTGTGCAAGCTAATCAGCCTTTGTACAGAGAATCCTTTTATCCGCGTGTCTTCGAACGAATCATTGGCCCATTCATCAGACGCAGTTTAAGGAGTTCGATTTCATCTACGCTTTAGAAAACGTAACATCATTAATCTATATTTATATCTATAATTATAGCTTATAAACTGTAAAGATATTTTGTCTATAAAAATTAAATTTTACACTATAATTTTGCTGTCTGCTCCTTAAAAATAGTTTCAGTTACATATATTTCTACCCTTTTGTAATTAGATTAAATTATTTGTCGATCATGTATCAATTACACTGTCTGATAAAATTTGAATTTTTTTTCCTATGACGACCACGATTCGCATTTCTTAATAGATTCAAGGTCGCTGAATTCAAATCCGCCAGTGAAAGGTGCCCATCACATCAGGTTTTTTTTAGATAAATCGAATAATATGAACCAATGTGTTCGATAGCGTTCATTCAAAAGATCGCACCGGTTAAGAAGAAAGAGACACACACACACACTTATAAGAACTATTAATATATTTAAAATTTAACAAGGAGGCTATGCACAGTAATTTCAGTTCAGTGAGAGAAACACAAAATGAACTTAAATTATAATTACGATATTTTGTTTCGTGTGCAACAATGGCATGTAGATTACCTCGCAAATTTACCCAAGCACTGTTCGGACCAGATCGACTAACGGTGAACTCAAGATTATCGCCAAGCTTGCCCTTAAGAAGCTAATCTTAATTATAGGTTAAGAGAAATGCGGTAATTTTAATCTGAGGTTAGCTATCAACCCGGCGAATCCGTAGAATATCGATCTCGATTCAGGCTATATATAATATTAAAATCAAAAGAAGTGTAACTTAAATACGAACATGGTATTTAACCATAGACACAATTACAGCACGCAAGAATGGTCGAACGTTTTAAACTGGGAATGAAAAAGGAAGGGTTGTTGAACGCAATGTCTGTGGTACTTGTTGATGAGTGATCCGGTGAGGCTGAATTCCAACAGGCAATCGTTGATCCTTGCACGGGTTAAATATGGACTCGTGCGGGCGGCAATCCAGATGTCGAGTCTTCCTTGGCGTTTGCGGCGGATGGATTGTAGTGTACCTCCAATCACGTTACTTAGCGATTTGTGCTATCAAATGCAACTTTCCCAAAAGAATAAGAGGGTTAGCAAAAGATTATACTAAAGATATCCACTTACAGTGGTTCGGTTTTTCTGAGAGCTCTCGTATTTCATTTTGATCAGTACGCAGCAAACCGCTGATACGCCTCGCATTGCCGGCGCCCTGCATGCAATTACTAATTGCACACGTAGAAACGGGCAGTCAATATGGCTGACCCGTGCACGCGGACCGAGATTCCCAGATCGCCGATCGGAACGCTCTGTATGTTCCACCCGGTCAACATTGGCGGGTGATCTGGGATGCAACCATGCCTCCTCGGTCGCTGATCTCAGCAACCTTCCCTTTTCCCAAGGACGTCTCCTTTTCACAGTTTTTGTTATGCAAACTTCGCACGCACGGATACGTACATCCGGAACTTGAAAACTATTATGCACTAATGGCGGAACAATGGCGCACGCACGGGTAGAGGACTAGAAACGTAGGTATTCGTGTCCACCATCTTTACTCCTTTCCCCACTGTTTGTTCTCTCTTCAATCTTCTTAGTTTAGCGGCGGAATGGAGAGAGAGCAAGGAATTGAGAAAAGGAGCAAGAGAGTGAGAAAAGGCGTAAAAATGGCGGATGCGAATACTCACGTTTATAGTGCCTTAACACGGGCCAAGGGGGGTCCTATCGCAGTAGGCAGCGCCGCCTTGGTTGCCAGTTAGCGCGACCGAAGCGCCGCACGCCAGCGTCAGACTCGCGCCCGCACGGGTGCACACTCGGCATCCCCGCGCGCGAGGTTTTGAAATAATGTCAATTCGTAACATTCCGCCCACCTTCATTAACCACCATTAACGAATTAACCTGAAAATTGTTAGCTTGAATGGGAAGCGGACAATGTTTAACGATTGGTCTCTTTAAAATTGATGTCTGAGTTTTAATAGTCGCTACTCGCACTAACCCGTTCTCACCTGGGTGAACAGAAATAACTCTTTCCAGCGGTCATTTAGCTGGTGGATATCTTTCGTCTATGACTAGCATTACGGAACCTTCATCGATCGAATTAGATTCAACCTTCGATTTGGATATTGAGTGGTAACGCTGTAAGCATTCTTTAGACTGGTCCAGAAATAATCAACCATCTGCCTTATTAGTTGCCATCTAGATAATCGGGAAAGGCGCGTGTCTTCTAAAGATGGTTCCGGTACAACGTTGGACGTACAACCCATAAGAAAATGACCAGGGATCAAAACGTTCAGATCTTCTGGATCATCGCTGCAAGGAACCAATGGTCTCGAGTTGAGTATTGCCTTAATTTGAACGAGAAGAGTAGCCATCTCCTCAACCCCTGTTAAGCTAGCCCCCCCACCAGCGATACATGAATTCTAACACATATCAAAATTAAGTGCTATTTAGGTGCTAATTAGGTGCTGAAGTGCGAAATTAGGTGCTCGAACCGTTTAGCAGAAAAACAAAATTTTTTTAGGGTGAGCTAGCTTAATATTAAGTTATCCTCCCCAATAAAAAAATAATTATTGCGTAAACAAACAAAACAAAGACACTAGAATTAGGTGCTAATTAGGTGCTCCAAGGAACGACCAAAATAATTCGAAAATATACATATATCATATACAGAATTATATACAGAAATTAGGCGTCAGTCGAACAGTCGGCTCACAAGAGAGAAGTTGCCTTAAAAAATTAGGTGCTCTAACAAATTTGGTGTCAAAATGTTTGTTTTTTAATATTATTTAAGAATATTTAATCGCCGAATTAGGTACTCATACCGTTTGGCAGAAATTCGACCTCCAACATAGCTTGCGCCTAATTTATTAAGATAGGGTAAACTAAAGTATTATGGCCATACGGAAAAGATGGCCATAAGCCATAATTTCTCCAATAATTGATAAATAGTGCATTTTTATAGTCATTCTTAAAGATAATCAATATTTACAGTAGTTCATATGAGTACACTGTTCAAAATAACAATATTATAAATTAAATTATTATAAAGTTTGTATGTTTGTCCGTTTGTATGTAATAATTATTATAAAGGAGCATCTAATTAGCACCTAATTATAGTGTATTTATTTTGTTTGTTTACGCAATAATTATCTATTTTTTTATTGGGGGGGAGGCTAAGTTAATATTAAGCTAGCTCCCCTCAAAAAAATTTTTTTTTCTGCCAAACGGTTCGAGCACCTAATTTCGCACTTCAGCACCTAATTAGCACCTAATTAGCACTTAATTTTGGTATGTGTTAGAATTCATTTATCGCTAGTGGGGGAGGGGGGGGCTAGCTTAACAGGGGTATCTCCTCATAAGTTAATATTGCGTCTCCAATCACTCGATGAAGATGATACTTCATCGATTTAACTCCCGCCTCCCATATGCCACCAAAATGTGGAGCCGATGGAAGATTAAATTTCCACTGCGTGCCGTCATTCGCCAATAGAGTGGCGAGACCTTGTGATTCTGACGTAGCGTCGGAGAATAGTCGTTGCAAAGTAATATCTGCACCCTTAAAATTGGTGCCGCAGTCGCTCCAAAGTATAGCACAAATTCCTCTCCGCCCTGCAAATCTTTTATAAGCAGCTACGAATGCTTCGGCGGTATAATCGGTGATTAGGTGAATCGCAGACGTTGATAAGCATACAAAGAGTGCGACGTATGACTTGTAAGTTCGAAAATTCCTTCCTTTCCAAGTTTTGACAATGAGCGGTCATGCATAATCAATACCGGTTTTTAAGAATGGATGAGATTGTGTAACTCATTCTCTTGGAAGTTGACCCATCAACTGCTGTGCCTTCGTACGGCGAAAACGTGCGCATCTCAGGCACTTGAGAATGTAACTTCTAACCGGAATGCGACCTCCAATAATCCAAAATTCTTCCCGTATAGTGAATAATATGAGCTGTATCCCGCCATGTAAGGATCTTCTATGGGAGTCGGCGATGACTAATGTTGTGAACGGCGAATATTTCGGTAGAACAGCCGGCTATTTGGCCTCCATGCCAAGAGATGATTCCTTAAAGCGTCCGCCTATCCTTACAACACCGTCAGCATCCTTGAATGGTGTAAGCCGAGAAAATGAGTGTGAGGCTGGAAAAGGTTTCCTACTGGATATTAGTTTGAGCTCTTGATGGAAGATAGAACTTTGTACCGCCTTTGCCCAAAATTGTTTTGCAGCTTGCAATTCGATGGTGATAAGGGGATACAACAATGAGAAGTTAGGAACCTTCCGAAATCGGTTGATAACTGACACATGGCAGTGATCTGAAGCAACCTCGTTAATGTAAAGTATTTTAGTATAAGATCCCAACATTCCTTTGGGCGAGCGCGAGTAATTGCCACTTTGGCAGGTCTTCCTCTAATACCTCCCCGCTCTCTCCAGTGGTACGGTTCTTAAGTCAATGTTGTGATGATTCCAACAACCAGTCAGGTCCACTCCACCATTGTCTTTTCTCTGAAAGTTGAATTACCGAAAGTCCTCGAGTTGCCAAATCCGCAGGATTCTCCTGTCCTGATACAAGACCCCATTGTGCTTGCGGCAAGGATTCCTGAATGTAGCAGACTCTGTTGTGGACGAAGTCCTTTCACCGTGAAGAATTGGCAATTCAAGTATACGTAACAATAGAATCTGTCCAAAGATAGATTGAAACATTATTCTGATTTAGGATCCTAAGCAGGTGTTTTACCAGTTTGGTCAGAAGAACGGCTCCAGTGAGTTCTAAGCGCGGTATCGTCATTCGTTTTAACGGTGCTGCTTTAGTTTTTGAACATATAAGTTGTGTACAGATTTCTCTATTGCTAGAAATCAATCGACTGTAAGCTACCGCCTCATAAGCGTGCGGTGACGCATCAGAAAACCCGTGTATCTCAAATAACCGATTAGGACTTAGACCTAACCATCATGGGAAACTGATGGCAGACAAATTTTGGAGATCGTTAATGAACGACGTCCATTTACTAGAGGTGATAGAAGGAATAAGATCATCTCAATTCAATCGTAAAGACCAAATCTCCTGCATCAATCTCTTTGCTCCTATTATATTAGGTGTACAACTTTGTTTCCGCCGATTTTTTTTCGAAATTCGAGCATTTATTGTAAGAAACTGGTTATACATTTATGATTCAAAGTATTGTCCATTGCTGGCCACTACTTTTTCCCATCTTTCGGGCAGCGTACGAATCCCGCGTCGAAAAAACTGGTCATCTTTTGAGGCAATCCACGAATCAATCCAATTTTTTACTTCTTCATAAGACCGGAAGTGCTGGTCAGCCAGGTCGTGTGCCATTGATCGAAACAAGTGATAATCAGAGGGAGTAACGTCTGGAGAATACGGCGGGTGGGATAGGACTTCTCATTTCAACGTTTCCAAGTATGTCTTGACCACTTTCGCAACATGGGGTCGAGTCATTGTCATGCTGCAAAATCACTTTATCGTGTCTCTTGTTGTATTGCGGCCGTTTGTCTTTCAATGCTCGGCTCAAACGCATCAATTGCGTTCGATACCGATCGCCTGATTGTTTCAGTCAGTTTTAACAGCTCATAATACACTACACCGAGCTGGTCCCACCAAATACAGAGCATGACCTTGGAACCGTGAATATTCGGTTTGGCCGTCGACGTGGAAGCATGGCCGTGAACTCCCCATGATTTTCTGCGCTTGGGATTATCGTAATGAACCCATTTTTCGTCCCCAGTCACAATGCGATGCAGAAATCCCTTCCGTCTTTGCC
>NW_017298142.1:200024-203532 GCF_001594075.2 Trachymyrmex cornetzi
CGCAAATGACGAGAATTTGACTCGTAAACTGACATTTTCAATCGAGAATAACTTTATGATGCAGACATAAATCGACTAATGTTTCTATGGGGTTATGTTGACAGATGCCCAAGTTTATTGTATGATTTGGTTTTATATATTATAATAAATATGGATTAATGTATGATCCTGCACAATACTCAGCCTGTGTACGTGGATGAAGCCGTTTAATTATTATATTGTTTTTATTGTATGACGTCTATGATCTATTTATTTCGACCACCACTTACCGCTAAAGCCATCTATAGGAAAACGGCGGAAGCAAAGTTGTATACCTAATGACAGGTGAGAGAAATCCAAACGGATCATACAATCTGGCAATTGTAGAGAGAATAGTTTGTTTTGTGACAGTTTCAGTCTGCGGTTGGTGAAATGTGAATCTAAAGGTGTCAGCACCTGGATGTCATGATAGACCAAGTGAATGAACGATAGGATCCTTCAGAAGGATTCCTTCTCAATGGATATAGAGGAGTTAGATATCTGATCCCTCTCTGGGATAGATTTCAACACGTCAGGATGATTGCTGACCCATTTCTGTAATCGAAATCCGCCCTCCAAGCAAATCTGATTTACCTCCTGGAGACTTGCTTGTGCTCGATCGATCGAATCAGCTCCTCCGAATAAATCATCCACGTACCGGCCATGGTCAATGTTGGAACTGCTAACGGAAATCTGTTTCCTTCGTCCTTTATCAATTGGAGCACGGCACGAAGGGCTTGAAAGGGAGCGCAAGTTAGTCCGTATGTCTGTAGTAAGCTAGTAAATTGATAAGCGACCCTTTTCATCTATCCATAAGATGTGACGAAACTTCCAATCATCTGGGTGGACCTTTATCTGACGATACATCTTCTCAATATCAGCTGAGAAAACATACCGGAATTGTCTATACCAAATCAGAACATCAAATAAGTCAGTTTGCAATTTAGGAGCGATATGCAACAGATCGTTTAGAGATACTCTCGTAGAAGTCCTACTAGAACCATTAAACACCACTCGCAACTTGGTAGTAAGACTGCTTTCCTTTACTACTCCGTGGTGAGGTAGATAGTAAGCAGGGAATGGTTGTGATGATGATTCTGGGATTAACTTCATGTGTTGTAGAGCTGCATATTCGGCTACGAAATCAGAATACAGCTTCATGTAGATTGGATCTGATTTCAATCGTTTATTCAGTTGGTGAATGATACGAACGGCCTTTGCCCTTGAGCCTCCCAATTAATCAACGGATTGCTTAAATGGTAATCTTACCATATATCGCCCCTGTTGATCCCTGGAGTGAGTAGCTTGAAAATGCTCTTCACACTCCTGCTCATCTGGTGTTAATGTACGATCCTTTAAAGACGGAACTTCCTCCAACTCCCAGAATTTATGCAGCATGTGGTATAAATGCTCTGTCGCGATCACATGGCAACTTCGAGCATTCTCAGAAGCTACTTGGGATCCTATTTGGCCAGAGATTATCCATCCAAGAGTTGTAAATTGGGCTATTGGATCGTTCAATGATCCACTGATAATTTCTTCTGCAATGATAAACCCATAAACACATAGATTCTTAATATAAGGTCGATCGCATCTGGTTAGGTAAATTAACGATCAGCTAATTGCAAGCCATCTAAGGCCACGAAGTCGAATCTATATGCATTGACCGAATAGATGAGGTAAGGTTGGGCAATATATGAGCCGTAACATTGCATTCGAATTCCGATTGGAAATGCGGACTTAGTTTAAAACAAACCGTACCCCGTGATCCATTAGAAGTCTTTCCACCAATACCAATTAAATCGTCGAATGCCTCCGCTTCATTTTCAATCGTTGTACTGTCCTTTCAGATACCAAAGAGACCTCCGAATCCTGATCGATCAATGCTCTTGCGTTAGTAACATTGCCATTAAGAGTCGTAATTCGAACCTGTGCAGTGACTAATAACACTCGCGGTGTCAGTATAGTCGGAGCAACGTTTGAATGCATAACCTGCCGTTCTTCAGGTTTCGAAGTCGAAGTATTATCAGGTTTATCCATTTCATTGCAGCTGGCCTTAGCCTTAGCCTTAGCTTCTTGAGAGGAACCGAAATGGATGGTGGTGTGATGTTTACGACCGCATTTTCGACAGCGTTTAGAAATCCGGCAGGCAGCCACTCGATGAGATCCCAAACAATTGAAACATAATTTGTATTTATTAATAAGCAATCTTCTCTGAGGAATTGATTTTGTATTGTACAAAGTACACATAGAAGGATGATGATTAGCTGAACAGAGAGGGCATTTCCTATCTTTGCTTGAATCTGTTTCACTAGATGCACCTTGATAGTGAGCCTTAACAATGGTTTGATGCGATTGAAGTGAATGTTTACCAAAACGAGTTTTCTCAAAAGCTTGAAGAGACCAAAGTCTCGAAAACAGAAATTCCGTGAACTGACGCCACGTGGGTGGTTCCTTCGCAGAATCCAAATGCTGCTCCTATGCTTTTACCGATTCTGAATCTAGTAGCGTTTTCTCTTGGGATACACTGGGTGCAGTCTCACACTGAACCAGTTGCGTGTAAGCGCTACACTCAGCTACAGTGCCTGCTACACTACACTAGAGTGGTGCACACCATGGTGTACACTGTATCATTATTATGCTAAAACCCTATTCTCGCTTGACTTTTATTTTCAAATTTTAAATGTCACTGGTTCTACACAGTCTCTTTGAGACGGTGTAGCAAAATCCCACTTCGTGCATAAAATTTGCACTACACCGTAACCATGGAAACACGGTACACCGAATGAGTTCGCTTACCACCAGCCATGGAAACACGGTACACTGTCTGAGTGTTGCATTAGTGGGCGATAGTGCAGCCAAGAGAAAACGCTATAAGCGTTGGACTGTGATAAATACGAGGAAATCATCCCATTGTCCAACTGGACGGTTTAAATTCTCCAAAGACTTATACATATATTTGCATGATGCTTGTGTACAAACGTTTCATTTCCACGGCTGATTCTTTGGTCATGCGTTTAAGATGAAGCAGAGAGTTAAAGTCGCGTTCATCAGCATTCTCGTATTTTCACAGAATGCGATTAGAGCCTCCCAAGCTCGTTGAAAATGATTACTAGTAATTGCCATATTCCTTAAGGAGATGTTGGAGTCTTCTTTTTTACCGATAAAGTAAGTGTTTATGTTAAATGCAATATTCTACGAATTAGTTGCACAGAATAAAAATTCCTTCTCCACGATTGAAATATCCATACTAATGTACCTGTTCCTGGTGTTTTGTGTCCAAAGCTGAGAAAAATAATAAATTACAGATTTCTGTATCCATGTGTTATTAGCTCACCAAACATTTATTTCGTGAAAAAATTATATGCACGTTATATCCTCGAAATTAGGGCAGGAGCATATGTAGAATAAAAAGACGAATACAGTCATATCTTTAGAATTGAGTTTTGACGCCTAAATAAAAAGATAATTGCATTCTACGAAATTGTGT
>NW_017298142.1:203766-205758 GCF_001594075.2 Trachymyrmex cornetzi
CCGTCACTCCAGCATCCCCTTAATAACTGGGCAGCTGAGTCAACCAGGCTAGTTTTTAAGTACCGAAGTTTCTCGACGGAAGAAAGAGAGCAATAAGTGATTACGAGAGAGCTAAACAGATCTTTAAAAAAGAGCCAATCTTCAGGATTTCCATTAAATTTAGAAAGGTCTATACGAGGTAACCTCGGTTGAACGTAGTATGGCGTACCTGTTGGAACAGAAAAATCGAGACGATCCGGTTAAAGCTCCGTGATCAGAGTTGAGTAGCAAGCTCATATGCTATGTAGTTTCCAAGTAAAGTTCCCGAGTAGCGATAAAGAAATTATCCGTGAAATAAGAATGGTTCTGATCATACAACCTATCTTCATAATTCAAATCTCTCAAAGCTATTCCAATAGCTTCGTGTACAATGGAGAATTTCTCCCAATCATCCTTGAGCGCGGTGAGGCGCGCGTGGATTCTTTGAGAGTTTAGGTTGTTTAATCCGACTTTAGTTAAACCATCGTACGAACTGGCAATCAGGTTATTAAGCTCAATTATTTGCTGCTCTAAACGAACCTCCACGTGTGCGAGTCTTATTCTGTTCCAACCAGCGTATCCAGCTCGAAGGATCAAATGTTCGTTAGCGTTCATTCAAAAGATCACACCGGTCAAGAAGGAACGAGACACACACACTTATAAGAACTATTAATATATTTAAAATTTAACAAAGAGCCTATGCGCAGCAATTTCAGTTTAGCGAAACACAAAATAAACTTAAATTATAATTACGATATTTTGTTTCGTGCAATGGCATGTAGATTACCTCGCAAATTTACCCGAGCACTGTTCGGATCAGATCGACTAACGGTGAACTCAAGATCATCGCCAAGCTTGCCCTAAGAAGCTAATCTTAATTATTCAGGTTAAGAGAAATGCGGTAATTTTAATCTGAGGTTAGCTATCAACCCGGCGAACCCGTAGAACATCGATCTGACTATATTTAATATTAAAATCAAAAAAAGTGTAACTTAAATACGAACATGGTATTTAACCATAAACACAATTACGGCATGCAAGAATGGCCGAACGTTTTAAATTCGGAATGAAAAAGGAAAGATTATTGAACACAATGTCTGTGGTATTTGTTGACGAGTGATCCGGTGAGGCTGAATTCCAACAGGCAATCGCAGATCTCTGCATGGGACAAATATGGACCGGTGCAGGCGGCAGTCCAGTTGTTGAGCCTTCCTTCTCACCAGGTCTCCGCTGATCCTTGCACGGGTCAAATATGGACCCGTGCGGGCGGCAATCCAGATGTTGAGTCTTGGCGTTTGCGGCGGATGGATTGTAGTGTACCTCCAATCACGTTGCTTAGTGATTTGTGCTATCAAATGCAACTTTCCCAAAAGAATAAGAGGGTTAGCAAAAGGTTATACTAAAGATATCCACTTACAGTGGTTCGGTTTTTCTGAGAGCTGTCGTATTTCTTTTTGATCAGTACGCAGCAAACCGCTGATACGCCTCGCATTGCCGGCACCCTGCACGCAATTACTAATTGCACACGTAGAAACGGGCAGTCAATATGGCTGACCCTTCTTCTTCTTCTTCTTTACTTAATGGCTCCCGCCTCCAGATAATAAAAGGAGGTCGATACGGCCAGATCACGTCAAATGGACCGGCCACCTCGAACCGGACGAGTAATACGAAAAATGATCGAAATGAAAATGGTGAAATGCCCCCTCAAACACTGGACGCCTGCGGCTACGACGCTTCCACGTCGCACGACCGCGCGCCAAGACGGATAAGGGGACCGTAAAAGTGAGGTATAACGGCTCAGTCAAAGCTGGCAAGGCTTTCCAAAAATATTATCGAGGTGATGCAACACCCGAACCTATGCGCAGCAATTTCAGTTTAGCGAAACACAAAATAAACTTAAATTATAATTACGATATTTTGTTTCGTGCAATGGCATGTAGATTACCTCGCAAATTTACCCGAGCACTGTTCGGA
>NW_017298142.1:206010-206285 GCF_001594075.2 Trachymyrmex cornetzi
TATGTTCCACCCGGTCGACAATGGCAAGTGATCTGGGATGCAACCATGCCTCCTCGGCTGCTGATCTCAGTAACCTTCCCTTTTCCCAAGGACATCTCCTTTTCACAGTTTTTGTTGTGCAAACTTTGCACGCACGGATACGTACAACCGGAACTTGAAAACTATTATGCACTAATGGCGCACGCATGGGCCAAGGGGGGTCCTATCGTAGAGACCCTTTACTAGAGACTGATCATTTCGGGACTTTTGCTGATTGGTGCACGTGACTTCAGCAC
>NW_017298142.1:206446-209230 GCF_001594075.2 Trachymyrmex cornetzi
TACCTTGAAAATTAAGCGCGAACATGGTATATTTATTTTTTTTACATGAATTTCAATATTCTTGCTTAATTTTCAAAGTGTTGCTCAAACGCTATGAACTTTTTAATATCTTTGGGTGCATTCCACTTGACGCTCGCAACAATCACGAGCATCGTTTTTCCTTGTTTGACATGTAATAAACAACAAAGATGAAATGATTCCACAAGCGTGTGAGCGTTTAATGGAACACAGCCTTTATCGTATCCAAGAGATCATAATATAAAAAAACACTATTCCTTTTACTTATATTTTTTTAACAGAAATCCCCTTTTTAATAAACTCCTTTGGATTGAAATACGCTCACACTCTGAATTTAAAGTGATGTACAAATAACTCTGTGTGTGTGTGTGTGTGAAGTAATGATGAGTATTAATGTATCTCCTGAAGAATCGTAAATAAAATAATATGAAATGATATATTAATAATATTATTAATAATATTATTATTATTAAAAGATATATATATATAAAATTTACGTGTTTGGTGGATCAGTAATAATTGTGACGAGCAAGAACAATGTCAGGGAAGCAAATTTCTCTTGATATCCAAAATTTGGTAATTCGTGACCGACAGAATGGTGATTCCTTTAGAATAATCGCTGATAAATATGCAATCTCTGTTGGAGCAGTGCAACACATTTGGAAAAAGTACAAAACACATGGGATTGTGACAAACTATTCCGGAAAAGGTCGAAAGCGGATTACAACTTCTCGTGATGACACCAGAATTGTTCGAATGATAAAACAAAATCCGAGGCTATCATCGCGAAATATTGTGGAATCGATGAATCTGAATGTCAGCAGTCGCACTGTGCGTCGCAGACTTAAGGAATCTGGATTGAAAAGCGTGTTCGCATCAAAGCGTCCTTTCATCAATAAAAGAAATAAGAAAAAGAGATTGGAATTTGCTAAAAAGTACGTGAATATGCCTCTAGATTTTTGGAAAAAAGTATTATGGTCGGATGAGAGCAAATTTGAATTATTCGGACAAAAACGACGGTCTAGGGTATGGCGAAAAACTGGTGAAGCTCTCAAAGAAGTAAATATTCAAAAGACTATAAAATATGGAGGTGGTAATATCATGATATGGGGGTGCTTTGCCTGGTCTGGTGTCGGTAATTTGGCTCGAATTAAAGGCATTATGACGGCAGAAGGATACATTGACATACTGTCAGAGAATTTAGAAGAATCTCTTTTGAAATTAGATTTAGAAAATAACTTTATTTTCCAACAAGATAACGATCCGAAGCATAAGGCAAAAAAAACCACTGCCTTTTTCAAATCTAATAAAATAAAACTGCTCGAATGGCCGCCACAATCACCAGATTTGAATCCAATTGAAAATCTGTGGGCTTATTTAGATGGAAACGTGAATAAAACGAACGTAACTGACAAGATATCGTATTATACAGCACTCCAGAAGGCCTGGAATAAAATTGATCCTGAGTATTTGAAGAAATTAGTCGAAAGTGTGCCTCGTCGACTGGAAGCAGTATTAAAAGCAAAAGGCGGGCACACCAAGTACTAAGCACCATTAAAATTAATTTTATTTGTTTGTTACTTATTATTTCTAAATCTGTATGATTTATTTTGTCCAGGGTAAAATGTATCAATATTGAAAAATAAATTTTTTACAAAAGAATTGAGCACAATTTTAATTATATCACATTTCCTTTATTTAAATACTTTCAAATGCTTTGATTTACTTGTATCCAATAATCTATTTGCTTGTTAAAAAAATAGTTACACAAACATTTTCAATTTCTTTGAAGGTGTATGATTTATTTTGTCCACTACTGTACTTACAAGAAATTTCTCCTACCTACATGTAATACACTTCTTCTGATATAACTATCAACAAACGAAATCGACAACTGATCGAATCGATTTATCGATTTATCGCCGCCATTTGTGTACCGAATGATCAGTCTCTAGTAAAGGGTTTCTATCCTATCGCAGTAGGCAGCGCCGCCCTGGTTGCCAGTTGGCGCGACCGAAGCGCCGCACGCCAGCGCCAGACTCGCGCCTGCACGGGTGCACACTCGGCATGTCCGCGTGAGATTTTGAAATAATGTCAATTCTTAACACAGTGTTTTTGCCATATTTGTCATTTATTTTTGTAGCTAAACGGAATTTGATTTTTCAGTTTCATTAGCGCCACTCTAAAGAGCGAATCTTTACTTTTAAAATAAATTTTTTGGTAATTATTTAGTTTAGCTACCCCACCTTAAAAATCAATAAAAATAGGCTTATTCGATGCGTTTTTGCATGAAATGAAAGAATCTGGAAAAAAAAGTGTCGCTCCGCCCTGTGAGCTGAGATATTAAGCGTTAAAGTTCGAGATTTTAGAGGTTAAGATATCTGTCATTCCGACTCGCTGTAGCGCTACATATACGTAAGGTCTGTTCTTTTTCGAAGAATTCTAAAATAGTGCAATAAGTTAGAGTGAGACAAATTACAGCTGTCTCATTCTAACTCATTGTACTATTGTATGTACTCCAGTTCAGAACTTAAAGACTTATATATATATATAAACATTATATTTACATATTCAAATATATTGCATTATATTTTAACGTTATATTTACATATATTTATATATTTCATGTTATTTTTATAAATATATTTATACATTTTTCATAAATATAAATAAATATTCATCTTATAAAACAAGTCTGTGCTGTGGTCACTTGTCCAACATTAATTCCTAAAAATATTTTCTGCTTTAATTACACAAATTCTCTGC